>NC_053494.1:110302541-110602541 GCF_905171775.1 Rana temporaria
TGGGAGGTTAAACAGATCCCCAGATATTTAAGAGCCGTAGAATCCCATCTAAAAGCAGAATTGGATTTGGTCAGTGCAAGCAACTTGTCAGGCAGTGAAATGTTTAGATCCTCGGATTTAGAATAATTTATTTTTAAATTTGAGAATTAACCAAAGTGTAAATTCTTTTATGAGGTAGGGAAGCGTGATCATCGGGTTAGATAGAAAGAATAAAAGGTCATCGGCATAGGCCGCAGTTTTGAACTCCCTGTCCTGTCCCCGAAAGCCCTGAATTGCGGAATTGTTTTGAACCATTCTGATAAAGGGTTCAAGGGTAAGGATAAATAGGAGGGCTGATAAGGGCAACCCTGCCTTGTCCCATAGTAATGCAGACCTTATTGGACAGGGTACCATTTATTTTCAATTGTGCCGACGGGTTCTGATACAGTGCAAAAATCTATGAAAGCATATATGGCCCCAGTCCAGCCCGTTTACAAACGGCCATCATTTAATCCCAGGCTACGCGATCGAAGGCCTTCTCCGCATCCGTGGAAAGGAGAAAGTCCTCGATTTTCGGCACCTTCGCCGCATGGATCAGGAGAAGCACTTTAGTTACGTTGTCTTTTGCCTCTCTGCGAAGGCATAAACTAACCTGTTCCATATCCAATCAGCTTAGGCAAAAGCGGCCCAAGCGCAGAGCAAGAATCTTTGCAAATAATTTAACGTTGAGATTTAATAGCGAGATGGGCCGGTAACTGGCGCACTCACCAGGGTCCTTACCCGGTTTTGGTACCACGCTATATGTGCTCATAGAAAGTCTGGAGTTACTTCTCTAGGTGTGGACAGGGAGTTCAAGGCATCCCGAAGAGGGTCCGTGAGTATGTCAACACAAGTCTTGTAGTACGTAGCCGAGTACCTATCAGGGCCGGACTCTTACCCGCTTTAAGTAGTTTAATCGCCTGCTTAAGTTCACAAGATGTGATTGGGGACTCTAGTAATTCAGAATCCTGGCTCTATAGGGACGGTAAGCCACTTTTGGTCAAGTAATCCTGAATTATTTTGTTCTCTATCCCCCTCCATATGCGATTGTCTATTTGCAGGGGTATTTTGTAAAGTTTTGTGTATAATTTATGAAAGTGAGCAGCTATCGCCTCCGGATGCCACATCAAGCTTCCCAGCGTCATTCCTGATGCCAGCAATATTGTGGCTGAGCAGCGGTGTTCTCTCAAAGCTCTAGCCAGAAATGTACCTGCCTTGTCGATTCATAATAGACTCTCCTTTTAATTTTATTGGAGTTTTAATGTGATGGACCAACCACAAAGTGGCAATATTTGTGTATGGAAGGAAAATTATAAATGGTTTTTCAAAATGTTTTACAAATAAATATATGAAAAGTGCATTTGTATTCATATACTTTGTAGAAGCATCTTTCGCTGCTATTTCAGCTGCAAGTAACTTCTAGGTATGTCTCTACCAGCTTGGCACATCTAGAGAGTAACATTTTTACCCATTCTTCTTTGCAAAATAGCTCAAGCTCTGTCAGATTGGATGAAAAGCGAGGAGTGAGTGAAAAAACTTTTATAGCGCTGCAAATGCAAACTTAATCGCCTCAAGGCGTTTATTTCCATCCAGTGTCGTCCTGATCCTTCAGAAGAGGTGGGTCTTAAGTTTTTTTCCTAAAGGGCACTATGGTTTTCTTCCATGTGGATGTTTATGGGTAGAGCGTTCCATAGCCGTGGTCCTTGGACTGCAAATCTTGGTCTTCCTTCGATTTGTAGCGGGTCTTGGGGATGTGGAGGTTTTGGTTGGTTGAATGGAGAACGCGATTGTGGGGTGTAGTGTTTTACTTTCTCGCACAAGTATTGAGGAGCATTTTCCTTGTGTGCACTTGTGGGTGAGACAGAGGGTCTTGAATGTGACCCGATCCTTTATGGTTAGCCAATGAAGGGTCCTCAGGGAGGGGGTGATGGATTCCCAGGGTTTTTTTTCTCCCATTACCAGTCTGGCTGCCGTGTTCTGGACAACATGTAGGCGTGAAATCAGGTATTTGGGTATTCCTATGTAGAAGGAGTTTACGTAGTCGAGTCGGAAATGATGATTGTTCCAACTACTACTGCTATGGTCCTCTTCTGGGATGAAAGGGATGAGTCTAGCAACAGGCGGAGGAGATGGTGAGATCCGACTGGTGAGATCTGACTACTGATTCCTATTTGTGTATCCTTTGACATCTCAGAGTCAAGATGACTCCGAGACTTTTGACTTTGGTTTCTCGGGGGATAATGGTCTGTCCAAGGATGGTGGGTGGGTGTCCATAAAGTCTTAGCTTTTGTCTTTCGTTTGCGTGGAGGAGAAGTAGTTCTGTTTTGGATCCATTGAGTTTGAGGGAGCTCTTAGTCATCAATCATCGATCAATCGGAGGCATTTTTCTAGTCCGAGATACTGGTCTTTTTTTCCGGTGATGCGAAAGTAGAGTTGAGTGTTGTCGGCGTATGAGTGGTAGCACAGGTCTGTTTGCTGATGATTTTTAGGAGTGGGCGGAGGTAGATGTTGAAGAGCACGGGTGACAGGGGTGATCCTTGAGGGACTCCGCAAGAAATTGTGGCGAGTTTCAGAGGGGAAGGCTCCTAGTTTCACTGTCTGGGAATGATTTTCTAGGAAGGATGCGAACCAGGGTAGATCTGAGTCTGTGACTCCCTGCTACTTCTTTAGCACGAATGAGTAGAGTTTTGGTGGACTACAGTGTTGAATGCTGCAACTGAGATCCAACAGCACCAGGAAACATGATTCTCCGTCATCTGCTTCAAGGGCGTCATCCCATTTTTTGAGAAGTGCTGTTTCTGTGCCATTGCCTGGTCGGATGCCTGATTGTAGTGGGTCCAGACTTTGTGGGTGTCCAAATGAAGTTGTAGCTGTTTGTACTTCTGCTTTCTCCATGATCTTGGAGAAGGTGTTAAGACTTGTTACCGGTCTGTGGTAGTTTTGGGTCTTTGGGGTCGAGGTTGGGTTTAGGAGGGGTTTGATTATGCCTTGCTTGAGGGGGATGGGAACAATACCTTCTTTGAATGATTGGTTTACTAGATGTGTTATGGAGAGTGCCCAAGATGTCGGTACTTTCTTTCAGGAGTTTTGTAGAGAACAATGTCATTTTTGACATTGTCAATGATGTGCTGTCTCGGAGGCTTCTGATGATGTTTTTGGTGGTGTCGATGATCGGGAATAGTGAAAATTTAGTCGATTGTATATGTTTGTATTGATTTCCTCTTCTTGCTTTGGCTGAGTGAGGTTGGTTGTTTTTTTCTGTTGAATTATTTCACGAATGTTTATCGATTTTGTTGTTAAAAAAAATCTATAGCTCTAATAGCTCATTACAGAATTCTTGAGTTTCGTTTGCTGGAGGTTCTAGCGCAAGTAGGGTTCATAGTCTGAGCGACTAGTTCACGAGGTCGATTTAGGGCTTTTGAGATGATGTTTGAGAAAAAAAAAATTTTTTAGCTTTGAATATTGCTTTGTGGTATTTATTAGTGAGTGCTTTGTAGTTTGTGTGGTTTTCCTTTGTTTGGTTTCTTCTCCAGGCTCCTTCAGCTCTTCTGCATTCTTGCTTTAGTAAAGTAAGAGTGTCATTAAACCAGCCCGAATTGCTTTTGCGGATTAGTGCTCTACGTTTCGGAGCGACTGTGTCTGCAGTTTGTAGTAATGCTTGTTTAACCACTTAAGGACCGCCTCCTGCACATTTACGTCGGCAGAATGGCACCAGCTGGGCACAGGCACGTACCTGTACATTCCTTTAAGTGCCCAGCCCCATCCCCGCGACCCGGTCCGAAGCTCGGTGTCCGCTGCCGCGGGACCCGTGGACCCGATCACCACTGGTGTCCCGCGATCGGTCACCAGGAGCTAAAGAATGGGGAGAGGTGTGTGTAAACACACCTTCCCCTTTCTTCACAGTGGCAATGTCACTGATCGTCTGTTCCCTGATATAGGGAAAGGCGATCAGTGACGTCACAACGTCCAGCACCGCCCCCCTACAGTTAGAAACACATATGAGGTCACACATAACCCCTACAGCGCCCCCTAGTGGGTAACTCCTAAATGGCAATTTTCATTTTCACAGTAAAACAATGCATTTTTATAGCATTTTTTGCTGTGAAAATGACAATGGTCCCAAAAAATGTGTCAAAATTGTCGTGTGTCCGCCATAATGTCGCAGTCACGAAAAAAATCACTGATCGCCACCATTAGTAGTAAAGAAAAAAATATTAATAAAATGCCATAAAACTATCCCCTATTTTGTAAACACTATGGGCAGATCCACAAAGAGATACACCGGCGTAATCTCTTGATACGCCGCGTTAATTTCAAATTTTGAGAGTCGTATCTTTGTTTTGTATCCCTCAAAACAAGAAATGACGGCATCTCGGCTAGATTCGACAGGCGTACATCTTAGTACGCCGTCGGATCTAAGCTGCAATTTTTCAGGGGGGCCGCTAGGTGGGCGGTTTCCCTCGAATTCCGCGTCGAGTATGCAAATTAGGTATTTACGGCGATCCACGAACGTACACCCGGCCCCGCGCAATTTGTTTACGTCGTTTGCGTTCGGCTTTTTCCGGCTTATAGTTAAAGCTGCTGTTATGAGGCGTACTCAATGTTAAGTATGGGCCGTCGTTCCCGCGTACAATTTTGAATTTTTTTACGTCGTTTGCGTAAGTCGTTCGCGAATAGTGATTTGCTTAGAATGACGTCACCGTCGTGAGCATTGGCTTGTTCCGGTTAATTTCGAGCATGCGCACTGGGATACCCCCACGGACGGCGCATGCGCAGTTAAAAAAAAAATGTTGTTTATGTCGGGTCACGACGTATTAACATAAAACACGCCCCATCACAGATATTTGAATGGCGTGCCATTACGCCGCCAAAGAATTACACTACGCCGCCGTAACTTACGGCGCAATATTCTTTCAGGATTCGAAAAAAAAGCACAAAGTTACTGCAGCATAGTATATCTCAGATACGCTGCGCCGGCGCAGAGGTACGTGGATCTGCCCCTATAAATTTTGCGAAACCATTCGTTTTACATAAATATGTAGAAGAATACGTATCGGCCTAAACTGAGAAAAAAACTTTTTTTTAGATCTTTTTTTGGGGTATTATTATAGCAAAAAGTAAAAAATATAGTTTTTTTTTAAAGTGTCGCTCTATTTTTGTTTATAGCGCAACAAAAAAAAAACGCAGAGGTGATCAAATACCACCAAATAAAGCTCTATTTGGGGGAAAAAAAGGACGCCATTTTGTTTGGGAGCCACATCGCACGATCCGCGCAATTGTCAGTTAAAGCGACGCAGTGCCGAATCGCAAAAAAATGGCCAGTTCTTTACTGCATATGGTCGGGTCTTAAGTGGTTAAGGAGTTGAGTGTTTGTTCCGTTGATTGGTTTTGATTTAGCATTCTTATGTTTTTTGATAGTGTGGTTTTGAAGAGTTCAGGGTGTATTTTCTTCTGAGATCTTGTCCAGTGTGTTGTTATTGGGTGTTTCGGTTTTTGAGAGATGGTGTTGGTGGTGATTTTAAATTTGATAGCTTGGTGGTCCGTCCATGGTAAAGGCATGTTGTCCAGTGTAGATAGTAGAAATTCTGCGCCAAATTACTCAAAACAAAGTGCAATGTGATTTGAATATTAAATAAGTACTACATACATATAGAATAAAATAAAATAGAATTGAGCTGCTCCTCTGCAAATCAAGTGATACTTAATAGGAATAGTTGTGGAAAATGAGGGCGCTGATAAGTGATGAATTGTGTGTATAACACTCCTTAACATACAAATGCAAATATTAAAATACATTTAAATAATGATAAGTTTTCATGTGTGAAAAAATAGTGATGAGTCCAACATCCAAATAGTATCACCACAGTATACTCAATGTAATTAAATAGTCCCAATATTTGAATAGATTCCAATCTCTCCAGTGCACAAACACTTGAAAAAAGTGACGTAAATGTTGCTTATAGTGAGATGCTCTTTCACCAGATGCGATACTTTGTAATCACCCAAAAGTGCTCAAAATAGTTGATGCGCTTACCAGATGTATTTGACTTCTTTTGTGAGAAAGAAAGTCAGATAAAGCTTATGCAGGATAGTGCCTGCATACACACCAATCGGACAGGATACACTGCAAATACCTCTTGCTCAGAGTTATAGATACGATATGAAAGAGAGAATATAGTCTTCCACAGCATAATACTGTATTTTTATTTTTAAAATAGTCGAATAAAAAAACGGCCAAATGGCCTCTTGCATTAAAAGGTGTCTGTCCCGGCACCGAGGCTGCTCGCTTGTCAAAAGTGTCTTTGCGCTCCGTTCACCACCCCCGTGGTAGCGTGCGTTCCACTCTTCAACAACACAGCACCTGGATTTCCGGAACTGGAGTCAGGTAACACGTGACCAGGTCTGCCGCCAGACGTGGTCACGTGTTACCTGACGCTAGTTCCGGAAATCCGGTTGCTGTATTGTTGATTTACGTCACTTTTTTCAAGTGTTTGTGCACTGGAGAGATTGGAATCTATTCAAATATTGGGACTATTTAATAGTATACATTGAGTATACTGTGGTGATACTATTTGGATGTTGGACTCATCACTATTTTTTCACACATGAAAACTTATCATTATTTAAATGTTTTTTAATATTTGCATTTGTATGTTAAGGAGTGTTATACACACAATTCATCACTTATTAGCACCCACATGTTGTCCAGTGTGTTGATGTCCATATTTTGTTGGAAGATGAGATCAAGAATGTGACCTGAGCCATGCGTGGGGGCTTTTATCAGTTGCTGCAGACCTAGTTCTTCCAGTTGGTTGATGCAGGAGGTGTCGATGGGGTCCTGGGTAGAGTTAGCCCAGTGGTTAAAGTCCCCGATTAACAAAACGTTTTTGGTTTTCAAGGTATGTCGAGAGTGTCTGTGAACAGCAATATTTGAAGCCTTGCCACAGATTCTCAATTGGATTTAGGTCTGGACTTTTGACTGGGCCATTCTAACACATGAATATGCTTTGATCTAAGCCATTCCATTGTAGCTCTGTCTGTATGTTTAGGGTCGTTGTCCTGGTGGAGGGTGAACCTCCACCCCAGTCTCAAGTCTTTTGCAGACTCTAACAGGTTTTCTTCTAAGATTTCCCTGCATCCATCTTCTCATCAACCCAGCTTCCCTGTCCCTGCTGAAGAAAAGCATCCCCACAACATGATGCTGCCACTACCACGTTTCACGGCGGGGATGGTGTGCTCAGGGTGATGTGTAGTGTTCGTTTTCGGCCACAAATAGTGTTTTGCTTTTAGGCCAAAAATAAATAAATGTTGGTATTATCTGACCACATGTTTGCTGTGTGTCCCACATGGCTTCTCGTAAACTGCAAACAGGACTTCTTATGGCTTTCTTTCAACAATGGCTTTCTTCCTGCCATTCTTCCATAAAGGCCAGATTAGTTGTCCTTTAGACAGATTCTCCCACCAAGCTGTGGATCTCTGAGGCCACACACGACCGAGTTTCTCGGCAGAATTCAGCCAGAAACTCGGTCAGAGCTGGATTCTGCAGAGAAACTCGGTCGTGTGTACAACTTTTCAGCGTGGAAGCAGACGAGGAACTCGTTGGGCCGAAAAGAGAACATGTTCTCTATTTCCTCGTTGTTCAATTGGAAAGTCGGCCCGCGAGATCCTCTGCGGCTTCAACACTGAACTCGACGAGGATCTCGGTGTGTTTGGCACGTCGAGTTTCCACGGACGTGTGTACGGGGCCTCAGGCTCCTCCAGAGTTACCATGGGGCCTCTTGGCTTCTTTCTCTGATTATGCTCTCCTTGAAAGCCTGTCAGTTAAGGTGTACAGCATGTCGTGGTAGGTTTGCAGTTGAGCCATACTCTTTCCATTTTCGGATGATGGATTGAACTTCACAAAACAGCTACTGTATATTTATTCTGAGATTAAATTACACACAGGTGTACTTTAATTAGATTACTTCTATGGTAATTGGTTCCCCTAGATTTTACTTAGGGGAAAACAGAGTAAAAGGGGCTGAATACAAATGCACACCACACTTTTTTTTATATTTATTTGTAAAACATTTTAAAAAACATTTATCATTCTCCTTCCACTTGACAATTTTGTGCCACTTTGTGTTGGTCTTTTTACATAAAATCCCAATTAAATACATTTACGTTTTTTATTTTATCATGACAATATGCGGAAAAATTTCAAGGGGAATGAATACCTTTTTAAGGCACTAATATTTATTTAGGCACAGTGGCTGCGTTTGATGGCACAGTGGCTGCGTTGATGGGCAGAGTGGCTGTGCTTGATGGGCACAGTGGCTGCACTGGATGGCACAGCGGCATCGTTTAATAGGCACAGTGCTGGCAATTAATGGGCACAGTGGCTGCGTTTGATGGCACAGTGACTGCGTTTGATGGGCACAGTGGCTTCACTTGATGGACACAGTGGCTGTGCTTGATGGCACAGTGGAAGCATTTAATGGGCACAGTGGTGGCAATTTATGGGTACAGTCGCTGTGTTTGATGGGCACAGTAGATACACTTGATGGGCAACAGTGACTGCACTTGATGACACAGTGGTAGCAATTAATGGGCACAGTGGTGGCAATTTATGGGCACAGTGGCTGCGTTTGGCACAGTGTCTGTGTTTGATGGGCACAGTGGCTGTGTTTGATGGGCACAGAGGCAGCATTTGATGGGCATAGTAGCTGTGTTTGATGGGGCACAGTGAGGCTGCAATCGATGGGTTTTTTTTTCAGTTTCTTTGCACCCCCCCAAAAAATTTGAGAACCAGCCACCACTGATTAGAGCTGACTGGAGATGATCCTGCTAAACCAGATGAATTTTGATTTGTGTGTAGCCCTCTCTGTTTAATACAAGCTGATCATTAGACTGGGCTTCTGGTCCTGCTGGAAAACCAGCATTCGATCAGTGCATGCAGCTAATGGTCTGCAGGGCTGATAAGTGTATTATGACAACAGGGGAGTCCCATCAATAGAATACAAAGACATAGCTGGAGAGCCATGTATAACCATAATAAAGGGATTGGGAATCATTACACAGAGCTACATGCTCCACTGATTTTAATAATTGGAGGAAAGGTCAACTTTAAGCAAACTGGCAGCATTCAATTTTACATGACTATATGATCTATTGATTTTCATATCAGTCAAGGGATTGGATTCTCTCACTGGATAATACCATGGAGAATACATAAAATTGGAATACTTATGCGCGTACACACCATCACTTTATGTGATGAAAATAACGACATTTTTTGGGAAGTAAAAAACGAAGTTTTTGAAACTTACATTTTCAAAAACGACGTTGCCTACACACCATAGTTTTTTCACAATGCTCTAGCAAAGCGAGGTTACGATTCACCCCTTTTTTCATTGAAGCTCGCTTCATAACTAGCTTCTGGGCATGCGCGGGTTTAAAAACGTAGTTTTAAATGTATTTTTTTTGCTACACACGGTCAATTTTTGTGAAACAAAAAACGACGTTTTGAAAAACGGACACATAAAATTGAAGCATGCTTCAATTTTTTTTGTCGTTTTTCACAAGACATAAAACAACGTTTTCCCCCCACACACGGTTAAATTGACGTTTTTAAAAATGTCGTTTTTTTTTCATCACATAAAGTGATGGTGTGTACGCGGCATTACACTCAACAGGGGAAGTAATTATTTAACTTATCTGATCTGTCGAATACTCGTACAGGACAGTGGGCATTAAAGTGACAGTTTTTCAAGAAACCGGCCACCTGAAAGGTAAGCATATGCAGTCTTCTTTTAACAGGAATGTGTACATACACAACCTTGTGCTGACAGGGTCACTTTAAAACTTTTTTTCATGGTAATAATAATGCGCCTTTAACATTAGTTCATGGTTTGTATATAAATTGGTTTTTGATGTGTTTTTTAAGAGAACACATAATGAATGCCCTGATTTAATAAAATAGTTATCCTATTGTATGATGTAGAAAAAGAATAGGCGTATCTTATTCATTTTTAAACATGACGTTTATAGGTAAAGTATGTTTCCCTAGACACACTGTATTTCTTGACTATGCTGTTTGAGTGATCACTGTATAAATAAGCAGAAAGTGCTCTTATGAAAAACATGCCCATTCTTGTAATATCTATAGTAGTATTCATATTCTAAGAATTTATATGAGATTGTAGGCCACACCCCTACCCACACAACATTCCCCAGAATACAATAACCTAAATAAAACAACTAAACCACCTTTTGGCAAGAAATTGGTTTTAAACAATGTATTTATCATAACTTTTTTAATTAAAAAATAACTTCATGAATTCAACTAAACAGAATTCTATCTGCTCGTTTTTAGAACTCGAGCAGTAGCATTAATGTTAAATATAAATAACAGCCCCCCCCCCAGAATCCAGGGTGACCCTACACATAATAGGTGCTCGCGACTGGGGAGGGAGCTCCAATCTTCTTGCTGATTCACGGGCAAAGAGGGAAAACCCCCCTCCTGCTAACCTTATATAGCCTAACCCCGCCTTCCAGAAAATTACCATTAATCTGATTGGCTCTTCCTGAATCCCTTGCTTTCTCCTCCTTAAAGGGGCAGCGGTCATGCTACCAATACCTTCTTTGCTGCAATGTTACCTTACCTAACCTGGGATGGGGGAGTCAACAATCTCAAGAAGTGGACACATATTGTGCCCCTTTTTTACATGAGATTGAAGGCCACACCCCTACCCACACGACATTCCCAGAATACAATAACCTAAATAAAACAACAAAACCACCTTTTGGCAAGAAATGGGCTGCGGCACCTTTATTTGTTTTAAACAATGTATTTATCATAACATTTTTATTAAATCACATAACTTCATAAATTCAACTAAACAGAATTTTATCTGCCTCAGTTTTTAGAACTCGAGCAGTAGCACAATTTTAAATATAAATAACAGTCCCCACACGCCGGGCTTGAGCATCAAGGCTGGCCCACCCCTACCGCCACGGCCGTGGCCTTCTCTATATTGTACTGCAGGCTCAGGTTGAATATATCCAGCCCCACCACGGATAAGGTCTGTACAGCCCCAGATAACCACCCTCAAGGTCCACATGTCGATAATAAAAATCCACCAAGCTGGGGCATGAATTTTTCAAGCGCCCTATTAACTCTTTTCCTCATTTTTTCCATGACCCTCCTCTGAACAGAAGGAGAGCCAAGAAAAGACGAGGGACTATCTTGGAAAGGCTAAAGTTGTACCTGGGGAAGTAAGACTAATACCATGGAGGTCCCTCTTAAAACAGCAAATCTAAAGTTTTAAGGTTCCCTAAATCATTACCCCCTAAATGAATGACAATATAGATGGCGGGTGCATATTTGACATAATAACCTGGTTAAATGAAAATAAAGTTGATATCACTAAAGGCCTCTAATGTCCTTCCAAAATAACTCAAAAGCTTCTGACTGTAGAGACAAATTTGTTGAATAATTGCGTTAAGACGCTCTTTTTCGCGCCCAGTATATGAACGAATGTCCCAAAATCCACACCGTGTGCTGTATACCTAAAATTCAAACAAACAAATTAGGTCAAACATATAACCGAAAACATTGGGACTTCCACCTCCCCATTTTCCTTTAATGGGGAGGTGGAAGAAAATATATACAGGTCATATAGACTTCAAGAATATGGTCGCTCCACAAGTCCCTGTTTAAATTTAAATAAGTGAACAAATCCAAGAAAATGGCCACTCTGCTATTTCCTGTTTTCCTGTAACGTACTACCAATTATTGGAGGCTTTTCTCTCCTTTGCTCCTTGTCTTGGTACCCTTTGTTGGAGCGGTTTTCACTATATGCCAGCTGACACCTATGAGACAGCGGGAGTGGTGGAGGCCACTAGTCATTACAGCCATAGTTGGAGAACAAGCAGAGGAATGATGGGAGAAATATCAATGCCTTATTACCTATAATAGAGGTGAGAGTTCTGGAGACTTTTGGTGGATTACCTGCTAGATTCATCACCCCTATTGTGAAAGGATCCGGATGGGACATTCCCCTTCCTTCTTGGGATCATCATCACTACACATATAGTCACTTGATATCTATGAGGACTGGTCTCCTATTTGAGACATCCATATAGTGACTTTTCAAGACTATCCATACATTTATCCATTTGCATTTTATTATTTGCACTTATATGGACCTTCCATGTTTACATTCCTGTAGTGTTATATTGATATAGTAACCTTTTAGAATTATTCACTCATTGTATTGCACTTTATTTGCACACCTATGGGACTTTTTCATTGCATTATTTGCATATCATCAGTTGTTGATTTGTTGTATCATTGTTTAGCGCAAGATAATTTTTTATATATATTTATCACATTTGTGTAGGGTGAACACTGATAGATTTTGCAGCTTTTCAGCACTTTATACTCCTATTCACATTCATTATCTACTCTTGAGTAGCGTGAAAGATTCACATTTAGCACCCAGCTTATTTGCCGGGGTACTAACTCCAAAATACGGAATGCCCCAAAAAAGGCAAGTGCAAATGCTGTCTTGAATAGTAAGCCTTATAAGCTGAGAAGCAAACAACTTCAGTAAACCTGCAAAGGCCACAAGGATGTCAAGGGAGATCAGTCTTCTAGTATTCGCAACAAAATTTGACCTCTTGTATCCTTTTGGTGCCTGTTTTACTGAAAAATAAGAAGTACAAGGTTGCAAACCAAAGCCTAAAAAAAAAATGAAATGTCAGCCAAAAGTTTCAACACGCTGCTGGCATTAATGCCGACAAAAAGCCAAATAGTGTCTTCAGATGGCCTACTAAAAAGAAAACCTTTGTTACTGGCAAAGGACAACCAGCTCCTCCAAGCCACTGAGTAACCGGACCAAGTCTTGGGGTTAACAAACCCTGAATGGCTTCTGACACACCATCAGATCACTTCCCAAGGATGCTGTTGGACACGGGATGCCGTCTCCGTCCACCTCTGGGAGCAACAGCCAAAAACGGCCCATCTGGAAACGAGACAGAGAATCGGCTATATTATTCAAAATTCTGGGAGTATACTTAGCCTTCAGCTAAATATTGAATTTGAGGCATCTAAAACCACCTGTCATAACACTTTTGTTCACCTACCAGGAACTGGATGAGAGACAATTAACTGCATATAGTACACCTTTATTAGCATTCTCCACCAGAATATGCCTATCACAAAATCTGAACCCCACAATTCCAGAGCCACGAAAATTGAGAACAATTTTAACAAAACCACGTTCCTAGTAGCACCCATTTGCACCCATGACTCAGGCCATACTGAACAGCACCAATGTGTTTGCCAGATAGACCAAACCTTTTGAGCCGGCCGCATCCGTAAACAGCCGTAAATCTGGGGCAAATATAAACTCTGTCTGAAAGCAGGACCGCCCATTGTAACAATCAAGGAAACTTAGCCCTCACCATCAAATCCTCCTTAAGAGGGACAGTCATTCGAATGTGGGCCATAGGGATTTCAAACCTGAAATGGCCAAGTAGAGACATCTATTTACTTTGTATATGTGTGTATCTCACTTTTTGAGCTGCTGCTTTTTTGTTTGATATTTTTTTAGCGCAGCAGTTCTTACTTATTTTCCTTAATTGTAATGTGCCTATGCACACAGGCACGTAAACAAATGCGGTGTATTCTTTAGTTAAAACTGCAAAATCTGCATTTTGGTTAGTAATATACACCTCATGCATGAGTGTCTATTGAAATACTATGAACGCGAGAATACGTTTGCGCATATGCTCGTGAAAATGTGCGTGGAAGCATATGCGACAATACATACAGAGAAAAAACGGCTGAAAAAAATAGATGCTCAAATAGGAGTATTGTGTGCAAGAGGCCAGTTAATGGTAAACCATGGGTTTAGGTAGCAAACATTTGAAAATATATGCATAAGCTGCAGGGCCACTTCACGGCACCCTGGTTTACTGCAGTCCTAACACATTTTGAGAGTCTGCAAAATTGAAGCACGTACTGTATCTCACAAAAGTGAGTACACCCCCCACAACACGGAAGAAACACTTTGCTACAATGTAAAGTGGTGAGTGTACAGCTTGTTAACAGTGTAAATTTGCTGTCCCTTCAAAATAAGAAAACATACAGCCATTATTGTCTAAACCGCTGGCAACAAAAGTGAGTAAACCCCTAAGTGAAAATGTCCAAATTGGGCCCAAAGTGTCATATTTTGTGTGGCCACCATTATTTTACAGCACTGCTTTAACCCTCTAGTGCATTGAGTTCACCAGAGCTTCACAAGTTGCTACTGGAGTCCCATTCCACTCCTACATGATGACATCACAGAGCTGGTGGATGTTAGAGATCTTGCACTCCTCCACCTTCTGTTTGAGGATGCCCCACATATGCTTAATAGGGTTAAGGTCTGGGGACATGCTTGGCCAGTCCATCACCTTTATCTTCAGCTTCTTTAGCAAGGCATTGGTCAGTTTAGAGGTGTGTTTGGGGTCGTTATCATGTTGGAATAATGCCCTGCGGCCCAGTCTCCAAAGGGAGGGGATCATGCTCTGCTTCAGTATGTCACAGTACATGTTGGCATTCATGGTTCCCTCAATTAATTGTAGCTCCCCAGTGCTGAAAGCACTCATGCAGCCCCAGACCATGGCAATCCCACCACCATGCCTGACTGTAGGCAAGACACACTTGTCTTTGTACTTCTCACCTGGTTGAGGACATGGACCACAGGACATGGTTCCAGTAATCCATGTCCTTAGCCTGCTTGTTTTCAGCAAACTGTTTACGGGCTTTCCTGTGCATCATCTTTAGAAGATGCATCATTCTGGGAAGACAGCCAAGCAGACCAATTTGATGCAGTGTGCAACGTATGGTCTGAGCACTGACACACCTTTAACCTCTGCAGCAATGCTGGCACCAATTAATATGTCTATTTCCCAAAAACAATTTATTTTTTTCGGATCCTCAGAGTTCTTCTCCATGAGGTTCCATGTTGAACTTCGAGTGACAAGTATAAGAGAGTGAGAACGATAGCACCAAATGTAACACACCTGCCCCCCATCCACACCTGATACCCTGTAACACTAACAAGTCACATGACACCGGGGGGGAAATGACAAATGGGTCCAATTTGGTAATTTTCACTTAAGGGGTGTACTCACTTTTGTTGCCAGTGGTTTAGACATTAATGACTGTGTTGAGTTATTTTGAGAGGACAGCAAGTTTACACTGTTATACAAGCTGTATACTCACTACTTTACATTGAAGCAAAGTGTAATTTCTTCAGTGTTGTCACAAAGATATAATAAAATATTTACAAAAATGTGAGGGGTGTACTCACTTTTGTGAAATACTGTATGTATAATATAATAAACAAATTGCAGGCAGGTATACATGGAAGGTATCCAGTGTGCCCTGTCAAGAATTAACCAACAATACAAACAAATGACTACCACCCCAGCCTTTAACTGGCCTTTGCAGCAAGGATCACAAGGAAATGCGACACATGTCAAAAAACAACAAATACAAATTCCTTTTGCTGGGTGTTCAGTGCGAAAAATGGTTTTACTGGACCCAATTAATCTTTTCTGACAAGTACAAAGAGCTCTTTGAGCATGACACTGTGAATTGAGGCACACAAGACAAAGTGGGGAGTCCCTCCCAGTTCCCCTGCCACCCACTTTTTTCCTTCTCTTCTCTTCTCTCCTCTCACACACTGTTTAATTTACATTGTCCCGTCTATTTCTGTATGTGGATGATGGTAATGTATTGTTTATAATTTAAAAAAATCTAGTACCCTTTTCATAATCAATATACAGCTGTCACATGGCTTAGATCTTTCCAAGCCTGCAGGAGTTTCTAGTCCTCTGCTGTTGGTGACATGGTAAAAAAAACAAACAAAAAAAAACAGCCTTTGAAATATAGAGATAAAATAAATAATTCATATTAATAATCTGTTTTAATTTGTCGTAAAATATATATTTGAAATTAACTATTTTATTATTTTTTGCCAATAACATGGAGTGGGCGGATTTCTGTCAGTCACAGGTTGTATCACACCCTTCAGCCTGTGTCTTAGAATACAAGGGAGGGGAAGCCTCCATTAATCTACGTGTAATATCCCGTCCCCATTGTGTTTAGCTGGTAAGTGGGCATAGAGGAGGAGGGAGGGAGTGGGCTGCCATTTAACACTGTGTATACTCCCACATATGTGACCCTATAGTCACATGGGCTGCTTATATGTGATAGAGAGGATATGCTCAATATAGAAACTCACAGAAAGCTGAGCATGTGCAGAGTTGCCACCACAGCTACAAAAACCGTAGATTAACTGGGGACATAGACAAACATTGGAGACAGAGAGCAGCAAGATCAAACTGTTTTTTTTTTTTTTTGTGCAGAATATAGAAAATTAACCTCCTAGTAACGGAGTGAGTATGAACAGCATGTAAGACAGCATTTTTTTTTACATGACTTTAGTGACACTTTATGCTTCTCTGTCAGTGACATACGCCTTTTATATCACCTGAACCCACCAGCCAGTTCTTACATATCTGTGAAAGATGTTTCCATCCCCGGTGATCACTTCCTGAAGTGACATATTTCTTTGCATTTTCCTGTCTGATGTGATGATCCATATTACCTGTACCATACCTTCCAACATTTTGAGATGGAATGAGGGACACCTACTAACAAAAGTATGTAGGCATAGGACACGCCCATTTAACACCCCCTTAAAGGAGAATTAACCAAAAAGGGGCTTTTTTTACCACTACTATTCCTTTATATTGGCTTTTAAAATTTACAAGTGTAGCAATTTAGAAATCGGATGAAAGGTTTAGCACTGGGAAACACTTATTGATAGATAAAAGTGTATTTTATATACAACTATATAGATCAAACCAAAATGAGGACATTGTTCCAAATCAGGGACAGTCCCTCCAAATCAGTTAAGAGCTATGCCTGTACTACACAACTTTTGCCATGTAAGGACCACTGTTGTTAGCCGTATGATGGCTTTTCTTTTCTGTATAAATTATACACATTGTTGCCAAAAATAAAGAATTCATAAAAAAAAAAAACTGACAGACGTCCTAACCTAACAGCTTTACATACACTTTAGGTTAAACCATGCATATTCTATTGACATACAATGTAACAAAATGTCATTCAAAATGTATGTCTGTGGAACCCACAACAGTCCTGAGGACTACAGTCACTCAATGTTAACCAAAAGTAGTAGTGCAGAAGTACTGCTAAAAGTGAATCAACATCTGTGCTGAAAGTCTTCTTGAAAAGACAATTTGTAGTCTGAATCATTCATACAGCTTGTCTGTTGGATTGATGGTACCCAGAGAAAGTGAACTAGTTTAATTCCCCACTGGGATGCAAAAATATTCATATCTGCAGAAGGAAAGCATGTTTTCTGATAATATATTTCTTAGAATTGAGGGTGGATGGGCTGAGCTCAAGCTGTACAAAGTACATATTCCCCATCAGTTTCTTTTTCCGGGAGAGCTCACAATACTATTGCAATCATACAGTCATACACACAGTAGGGACAATCTGAGTGGAAGGCATTTAACCTGCTAAGCATGATTTTGGCTTTTCCAAGTAAACCAAAATACCTGGAGGAAATCCATAAACACAATGAAATCATAAGGATACTACTGGTGACAGTAACTGAAAGTCAAGCAATTTTTTAAAATAATTCTTATTCGACTTAAACCAATAGTTTGTAGGGCTAAATAAGCAAACCAAAATTTGATCTTCACAAATCAAACCCAAAATGTACTTTAATAGTGAATACCCAAGAGTTTGTGATTTGTAATGAGGGGGCTGTATTAGGCTGTGGGGTGGTCAGCAAAGCACTTGTATGGCAGCCACTGGTCCAGTCTGCAGATCCATTTATGAAAGCAGCATTAAACCTACAAACAACAAACAAACAAACAAACATTTATTATATTGCAGCTTAGCATTTTTTTTTTATCTGTAGCACCCTCTACCTTTTATATAACAATTTTTGTACGCAATTTATTTGTACAATTCCCCATACAAGTTGTTTACCTTCCCCCATCCAATTAAATTCATGGCATGCCGTTGCTCCTGGGCCCAGGAGCCATGGGCCAGATTCACAGAAAAAGTACGCGGAGTATCTGCTGATACTCCCGCGTACTTTTAAATTTGCCGCGTCGTATCTTTATTTTGAATTCACAAACAAAGATACGACGGCATTTGGCTAAGATCCGACAGGCGTACGGCTTCGTACGCCTTCGGATCTTAGGATGCAATACTTCGGCGCCCGTTGGGTGGAGTTTGCGTTGTTTTTCCGTGTCGGGTATGCAAATTAACTGTTTACGGCGATCCACGAAGGTACGCGTGT
This sequence comes from Rana temporaria, assembly GCF_905171775.1. Classification (NCBI taxonomy): domain Eukaryota; kingdom Metazoa; phylum Chordata; class Amphibia; order Anura; family Ranidae; genus Rana; species Rana temporaria. The sequence goes on from NC_053494.1 coordinate 110,320,946, forward strand.
TTGTTGCATTCTCTTATGTCGTCGCTAGTCGGCTTTTCCCGTCGAATTATGGCTGCTATTTAGGTGGTGTAAAATAGACAGTCCATGTTAAAGTATGGCCGTCGTTCCCGCGTCGAATTTAAATTTTTTTTTTTTGTGTAAGTCGTCCGGGAATACGAAAGTACGTAACGCACGTCGCCGTTCAAAACATTACGTCGGGGCGACGTCATTTTGCGCAAAGCACGGCGGGAAATTTCAAAACGGAGCATGCGCAGTACGTTCAGCGCGGGAACGCGCCTAATTTAAATGATACACGCCCCATTTGAATTAGGCGGGCTTGCGCCAGACGGCTTTACGCTACGCCGCTGCAAGTTTTACAGGCAAGTGCTTTGTGAATCAAGCACTTACGCTGAAAACTTGCGGCGGTGTAACGTAAATGGGATACGTTACACCGCCGGATTTCTACATGAATCTGGCCCCATGTTTTTATTTTTCTCACTTGGGCACCAGCTGAATTCTGATGGGGGTGGGTGTAGCACCCTCTACCTCAGGTAGGATGATGTTACTCTCTATTCCAATAGAGCTGGTTGCTTACTGTCCTGTTATTGTGTAACCCCTGATGAAGCCATTTATGGTGAAATATATTGGGAAATAACATCTCACTTGACCGTCAGCATAATTTATTGGGACTTCCAGCAACCCAGAAAAAAAACTATTAGTTTGTAACACAATATATGTTTTTAAAATGTTGTTTGTCATGTGATCTTTATAATTCATGATATTTTAAATAAACAATTAAAATCATGGGTATGTTACCATTTTTTTTTAGCACCGTCATAATCCCACTACTCTCTCCTTTTGCATATTTGACCATGAGAGTTAACATTCACCAATGAGAAAATTTAACACTGTAAGCTAAGAACTTTTTGCCAGCAGGGGAAATAATATGAGGTAGACTTTTGCACTCTGCAGAAATAGGAAGAGATAGCTTGGCTGCCGCACACCTCGCTCCACCTGAGTTAGCAGGAAAAAGCAGCCCCAGTTCATCCAGTCCTTCCCCCCAATATGTTTCGCCCTGCCCTCGAAGCTTAATCATGGAGACTTCTACATTGTGTACTGTTTTTGGGGAATCCTGTGTGCACAGCCAAAGAAATCGGTGTTCAGTCAAATGAACCTACAGCTTCAGTGTGAATTGAAACATTTAGCAGTGTTATTGTTACCAGTGGATTGCTGCTATAATTATCTATTTATGATTGCATCCAGCAATAGCTCACTGAAGTGATCAGCTGGTGCACAGGTGCATGGGGAGTCTGGATTTAGTCTCCACTGAACTACTCCAAACCCTCATAAAGAAAAAATAAAATAAAAAACACATAAGTATATTCTTTCCCAAAATGAATCCCTAGATTGCAAAAATTATGTTAGATGATCTAGATGACAATTTCTGGTCAAATGTGAAATGCTTATCTAATTGAACACAATGTGATCTAATTTAGCAATTGATTACGCAAATCATATTCTTTTTCTCTGCATAAGTCACAATGTAATGTTAAAACTGGAAAAAGGTTCCCCTAAAGTGAATTGCATAAAGTATGTGCAATATAAACTTCCATCTGTTACATAAAAGTTGCACAAATAAAATATCCCGACCTTCACACCATCTGCCTGGAGTTTGCATGTTCTTCCTGTGCCTGTGTGGGTTTCCTTTGGATGGTCCGGTTTCCTCCCACACTCTAAAGGTTAATCGGATGCTGTCTAAAATTGGCCCTAGTATATGTATGAATTGTGTATTAGGGACCTTAGGTTGTTAGCTCCTTGAGTGTAGGGACTGATGTGAATGTACAATGTACAGCAGGGGTGGCAAACTCAAATTCATCGGGGGCCACATTAGCAGTATGGTTGCCCTCAAAGGGCCAGTTGTATCTGTAAATCTACGTGTCCACTATTATCATAAATAATTGTCACTGCATTTGTTTCTTACAGGTTTCATGGAGTGCAGGATTCGGGAGTTTGCTGCATACGAAATGCAGGATACAGGAGTATGCCGTGTGCAATATCTGACCTCTGCACCCTCCACTCTCCTTCCATCCACCCTGGGATGGGGTGGGGGTAGGATGAGATGGGATGGGGTGGGGTAGGATGAGATGGGATGGGATGGGGTGGGGTGGAATGGGGTAGGATGGGATGGGGGTGGATGGGATGGGGTGGGGGGGTGCCGTAGGATGGGATGGGGACGGGAGGGGGTGGTATAGGATGGCATGGGGGGGGGGTGGAGTGGGATGGGGTGGGGTAGGATGGGATGGGGTATGGTGGAGTGGGATAGGATGGGATGGGATGGGGGTGGGGTAGGATGAGATGGGATAGGATGGGATGGGCTACCTGACATACACAATGACTTCACCTACCTAACATACACTGACCTCACCTACCCGACATACATGGACCTACCTGACATACACTGACTTCACCTACCTGACATACACTGACTTCACCTACCTGACATACACTGACTTCACCTACCTGACATACACTGGCCTCGCCTACCTGACTTACATGGACCTACCTGACATACACTGACCTCACCTACCTGACATACATGGACCTACCTGACATACATGGACATACCTGATATACATGGACCTACCTGACATACATGGACCTACCTGACATACACAATGACTTCACCTACCTGACATCATGTGTCACAGCATCCAGCCAGCCAGAAAGGAGGGGAGGAGAGGAGAGCCGCCCGCCCATGCACTAGTGTTGTCATATTCTGCTCCCTAGTGCATGGTGTCGAGGAGGCTTGTAATTGCCGCCTTCTGGAGTCTGCGGTGCCTATGATGGATGTCACACGTCCCGCGGTCCTGTGATTGGATCTCCAGGACGTCCATCATAGGAGCCGGGTTTACCAAGATGGCCGACTGCTCCGGAGCTAGGCCGAAGCTGTGGCCTTTCCTAAGGCCGAGGCAGCGGTGCGCTCCGCGGATCACGGATCGGTCACGATCCGTTGCATCACTAGTGGCAACGGACGGCCCGTTGCGCGGGCCACATGGCAAGGTCTCGTGTTTGCCACCCCTGATGTACAGTATATGTAAAGCGCTGTGTAAATTGACAGCGCTATATAAGTACCTGAAATACATAAATAAATATAATTTTAATCAGCAACCTTTGCTGATCTTATTGTGGGATAAATATATGGGGTGCACAAATAATGTAAATGCTATATTGGGAAATTTTATAGGAAATCTTTTTTTGTATTCAAGCTACGAAAAAGGAAAAAAAAGCAAAAAGTTCCTGGGGCTCAACTGTTCAAGTGTATGTCCAGTCAAAACGTTGTTTTTCGTTTTGGATGGATAAGGTTTAAAGTCTCTGTTGGATTTTAACTGTTATTCAGAACTCCTTTAGAGAATACTGTGGAATTCAGCCAAAGACCACCTTCTTTACAGTGAAACAGAAAGAAAATTTTGACACACGTGTGGAACACTCTTATTGTCTTGAAAGAATACAAACTACATGTTTTGTGACAGGGGTATTTTTACAGTGTAAGGAGCACATACATAATTGGTCAACAGTATTTTTTTTTTAAAGGAATGCTTTAACAGCATAACTAATTAAAACAGATTGCCAAATTATAAGTACCTATAATAAATTTGGGATGCCCCTCTATAAATAAACAACAAGCAAGGAACAGAATAACCTTTGACATGTGTTACCAGATGGTTATGGTCATAAAGCAATTTCTGTTGCAGTTACCCTGAGGGGTCCTACAGAGTTCATGACACCATTATGACATTTTTAAAGGTGGCTAGCCTCCCAGACCCTGACATATAAAACTGTGAAAGACATTTGAGTTTCTTTGTTATCTTTTCTGTGAGGGGTTTGTAATTAGACTAAGGTGGCACTGTTCAGAGTTAAAATAATGCCTAGATATGGTATGCTTCATAAATAAGGCAGGGATTGTGACAAAACCCTCAATGGCTGTGCTCTCAGATCCAATATGAGAGATTTGGTAAAATTCATTTTGTAGGATAAGCCACTAAAATGATTTAAAATTTGGTGGGCACAAGGTAATGATTTGAATGGGTAAGTGGGGAGTACAAGTACATCATCAGCAAATAAGATGATTTTGTGGGGTATGCAATTTGAATCCTGAAATGGAAGGGTGAGAAGGTATAGCCTCTGCAAGGGGTTCTATCATAGCATTGAAAATAGAAGACTAAAGAGGGTATCCCTGCTGCATACCATTGTTTATGGAAAAATATTTAGAGAAAATGCAGGAGGTGTAGACCTGGGTGAACATAAGTAAAGAGCTGTAATTAAAGCCAGATTTGAGAAGAACCTGGGACATATTGGACCAGTGAACCCTATTGAACGCCTTCTCTGTGTCAATAGAACGAAGCAGAGAAGGTGTTCATTGACATTGAGCATAGTGGATTATATTGATGATTCGAATACCTTGTAGTGTCCAAGGCCTGCCTGCCAGTGGTTAATCCCATTTGGTTTGGTTGGACCGGGGGTTGGGCATAATGTATAGAAGACATTTAGCCAGCAATTTTTACATATATTTTGACATCATAAGAGGATATAAAGGTGGGTGGCTAGGAGAGTTTGAAAGGTCTTGTAGTAGTCATTGGAAAAAACATCAAGGCCCAGAGATTTACTGAACAGAAGGGAATCTATGATTTTAGGAATTTTTTATATAGTAATAGGTGTATTCTATCTAGGTAATTGTTCACCAGTGAGTAATGGGTAGTTTAGCTTGGATACGAAGGCAGCTATGTCTAAATCAGTTGGCTGGGGGGATGAGGATACACCATAAAATTATACAAAGTGTTATAATACTCTGCAAAAGAATCTGTGATTTCCTGGGGGCTCTGAAATTTTTGTTTCGTTTAGAAATGGATGAGATGGGAGATACTAGTTTTGACCCTTTGTGACCTAAACCTATTAGCCAGGAATTCCCAGATTTATTGTCAGGGGCATTCGTTTTAAGCTTGAGATGTTAAAGATGTTTGTCAAGTTGCTCACTTAATAGTCATCAGAGCTCATATCTAAGTTTGGAGAGGGAAGATAATTTATCTTTCGTAAGTTGAGCTTTATTGGGACTTTTCAAGTTGTGTATGGCTGGCAAAATATCATTAAGGTGTCATTAAGGCAGTGTTTCTCAATTCCAGTCCTCAGGCCCCCCCAACAGGTCAGGTTTTCAGGATTTCCATTATTTTGCACAGGTGATTTGATCAGTTTCACTGCCTTAGTAATCACCACAGCCTTTTCATCTGAGGGAAATCCTGAAAACCTGACCTGTTGGGGGGACCTGAGGACTGGAATTGAGAAACACTGCATTAAGGTGAGATTTTAACTGTTTCTTAGGACTCCTACTCACCTGGATGAGAAAACCCTATATATATGCTTTATTTTCAGCCCGTACATTGAATAAGGACAGGGTAGCATTGTTAATGAAATATTCCCAGGAGGGCTGAGAGATCACATCTCTAGTATATGGGGCCACGATTATCCTCTTCCTTTATAGTAATAGTGATCAATGCGTGATCTGATCTGGTCCGTTGCAGTAACCATTTGTATACTATAAACATATCAATTTGTGAGAACATATTGTGCCGAGGGAAGAAGGTAAAATCCTTTTCAGTTGCATTGAGGCAATGCCATGCGCCATACACTTATTTCTTATGGAATTTGGTCTTTAAAGGATAAGTTCACCTTTTCTGTCATAATTTCAGTTTTCATTAAAAATAGAAGCGTTTTCAAATGCAGTGGCGGCTGGTGTTTTTTTTTGGGTGGGCGGCAAACAAAAGAGTGAAACTCAACTACCCCCCCGAATGGCACACAACTACCCCCCAGAGAGGCACACAACTACCCCCCGAGCAGTACACAACTCCCCCCTTGAGCGGCACGTCCGCTACTTACTTATTCACTGCAGGTGGCAGACAATGTGTAGCGGCTCGGCTGGGCTCTGAGTCCTGTCCTCCATGGCGGCGAGTGACAGGCAGCGTGTAGCGGTTTGACTGGGCTGCGAGTCATGTCCTTCATGGTGGCGGGTGGCAGGCAGCATGTAGCGGCTCAGCTAGACTCCAAAGTCCTGTCCTCCATGGCGGCTTTCAGCTCCTCTCCTCCTCCTAGGTGTCCAATAGGATCACCTGTCCTTTTGGCCAATCAAGTGACAAGTTTTAAAACCCGCTTCCTGATTGAACAGGAACAGGAAGAAAATCGGTGTTACAACACTGAATATTCATTCGCTGTTGTAACACACCTGGGTGGGATCAGAGCGCACTCTCTGCGACCCGAGCCCACCCTATATTGAAGCCTAATAGAGCCTTATAAACCACCATTCCACATTGGAATCCATGGTTCGGTGTCCTAAAAGTGGCTAGATGCATGTATAGGGGAGGCGGCAGATAATAGGAGGGGCGGCACTGTGTGCCCTTAATGGACTAGTCACCCCTGTTCCAATGCCATTTCTGTCCCAGCAATCCCAATGTGCTTTTCTCTCACTTACCTTATCCACAGCAGGTTTAAAATGGCTGTCCTCTAGGGCTGGTACTGATGGCTGGTATTGCTGGTGGGTACTGGTACTGCTGGCTGGTACTGGTATTGCTGGTGGGTACTGGTACTGCTGGCTGGTACTGCTGGTGGGTACTGGTACTGCTGGCTGGTACTGGAACTGCTAGTGGGTACTGGTACTTCTGGTGGGTACTGGTACTTCTGGTGGGTACTGTTAATGCTGGCTGGTACTGCTGGTGGGTACTGGTAAAGCTGATAGGTACTGATACTGCTGGCGGGTACTGCTGGCTGGTACTGGTACTGCTAACCAGCCAACCAGTACCCGCCAGCAGTACCAGTACCCACCAGCAGTACCCACCAGCAGTACCAGTACCCACCAGCAGTACCAGTACCATCCAGCAGTACCAGTACCCACCAACAGTCCCAGCCAGCAGTACCAGTACCCACCAGCGGATTGGAGGGCCCTTAGGGTAGAGCGGGCTGCATCTGCTCTACATGTGCAGAGTGGACACAGACCTGCCATCCGCCCGCTAAGCTCATTGTGGCCCGCGATAGGTTTCCAAGTCGCTAAAGTGGCCCTCGCTCCTCAAAAGGTTTGGCACCCCTGGGTTAAGGTGTGCTAATGAGGTCAGCTGGTAAACTCCTTCCTGTGTGTAGCACCCTCATGTTTAGGCAGGGTTGCTATCACATTTAGTTGATCAGGCGATAGTTGCCTTGGTCAATTGTTAGGAGATCAATTTATTTGGGTGGAGTCAGGTGATTGGGGTTCTGTCACACCTGGACAGCTGTCTGGAGGGACGTGTGTTGTACTGCCCCGGGCTGTTAGCCCAAAAGCCTGAGGCGTATCCCAGAGACATCTGGCAGCTAGGCTGTTTGAGGCCTATCCAGAAGCAGGAGAGCAGCGGGTTGGGACTGCTGTCTTGCAGTCACCCCAGAAGTAACAGTTTAGTCGAACAGGAAACCAGCTGTGGTCAGAGGTAGAAGAGGAACTTTTGCCACTAAGGGACCAACCACCTTGTTACCGGAGGCCACTGCGAGTAATCTGAAGCCAGTACCAGAGCAGTCTTCTCACCAGCTGGAGACGGTGAAGAAGTGGGGTCAGTCACAAGAGTATCTGTGAGTGCCAAGCCAGGGGCCCAGCAGGGAAGCGGGGGTGACCCTTGAGGAAGATACTGAAAACTAAATTGGAAGAGCGCAGGGGGTTCAATTGGCTATTGGATCCGAAGTTCAGTGAAAGTGAGTGACTGTGGAGTAAGCGGAGGGGTGTTTGTGTTGCCAATAGTTGAATACAACTACCGTTAGTAACTACTACAAGATTGTTGCCATAGGAGACAGAGGTCCTACCTATATAGAAGTGGTATCCATCTGGAGGCCTTCACCTGTATAGCTGCTTACCTATAGAAGTCTCAGAGTCTGCCAATTATCATTGCATCTACTTAAAGGGGTTGTAAAGGTTCATGTTTTTTCACCTTAATGAATCCTATGCAGGTGAAAAAACATCTGATGATTGTCGGCCCCCCAGCCCCCCTGTTTTACTTACCTGAGCCCTGGAAAGTCCTGCGTTGTGAATGCGCTCTTCCTTTGTTCGGTCTTTTTTTCATTAGATAGATTGATATTGGCTTGCGCCACTGTCAATCAACTCCAATGACGCCGGTGTCGGGGGGCAGGGCTGAGTCCTGTACTCAACAGCTAATGGATGCCGTATACAGGACTCAGGAGCGTGCCCGCAAGATAACCCCCTTGGGAGAGGGCTTCCCAGAGGGGGTTATCAGAAGCTGGGAGGAGCCGAGACAGCCACCGTGGGTATGTATGACATGTTTGTTATTTAAAAAATATATATATTAACATTTTTACAACCCCTTTAAGGGTGTCCTGGCCCTAACCCTCTCTCTCAAAGTTCTGTTTAAGAGACAATAAATCTCTTTGCATTCAAAAAGTGTCTGGCACACTACACCCACCATGCCTTGTAACCCCCTCTACACAGACGGATGTCAGCTGTGGATCTACTGTAAGGTTGAGGTATCTGCAGATGAGTTGGTTACAATATCTATATTGTGCACACTGGGCACATTGCTGCCCAGTGTGCACAACCACCTGCATAATGGTGTAGAGTGGATTGATCACTGTGTGTGACTGGATGGGGAGCTGCAAAATTGCTAGGACTGGTGAGTTGCTGCCATGGGGATTAATATCTGCTGCTAGAGAGAGTGAGAGACCATGGCCATGTCTCTTTATTTTTATTTTTAATATATCTTCCTTGAAATCTTATTTTAGTAACCTTTTGAAACTTACCGATAGTCTTTTGCATCTTCTTCAAAAACGATATCACCTGTGCGGTTTTTGGAGATATATTGGTCCTGGCCAACAGGAATACCCTTATTCATATTAGGCATTTGAAAGCATAATAGGGTATTGACAACCATTGATTTACGATAAAAGGACGTTGCAATAGAACCATCTGGTCACTTAATCAGACATAAATCTTGAAAGGTCAAGTATACCAGGTCTTAAGTCAAGGTAAACTTCAACAATATTGACAAATAAATAGTGATGGCGAACATCTGACGGGGCGGTTCGCGAATGCTAACCGCAAACTTTCTCAAATGTTTGCGAACTGCAAGTTCGCGGCGGGCCCTATTGACTTTAAAGGCAGGCGAACATTAAAAACCTGCAGGTCATATTTGCAGTAGGGATGAGCTTGATGTTCGAGTCAAAACCATGTTCGACTCGAACATCGTATGTTCGATAGTTCGTCAAAACACGAACGTTAAGGGCTGTTCGCGCCAAATTCGAATGGCGCGTCACGGCCCATAATTCACTGCGGAATTGCTGGCTGATGATTGGCCAAGCATGCACTATGACCCGCATGCTTGGCCAATCACAGCGCGCAAAAAACGGAGAGCCATAATTGGCCAAAGCCAGGGTGGCTTTGGTCAATTATGGCTCAGGGGGTTTAGTACACACCACACTATATAAGGCCTCCTGCAGGGCAGCCTTGTGTAGAGTGTTGCAGCGGTGGTTAGAGAAGAGATCTGTCTAAGAGAGAGAGAGTGGGGCAGATTCATCAAAGAGATACGACGGCGGATCTCCTGATCCGCCGTCGTACCTCTGAGTCCAGCCGGTCAGATCTATGAGGCTGATTCATAGAATCAGATTCCGCATAGATCTCCCTTAGATCCGACTGGTGTAAGTGCCTTACACCAGTCGAATCTTAGGCTGCAATCTACCGCCGGCCGCTAGGTGCCGTCGCTTTTTTTTACGCGTCGGATATGCAAATGAGGAGAACCGCCGATTCAAGTCCGTACGCCCGCCCGTCGCTTTTTTTTAATGTCATTTGCGTTCGGCTTTTTCCAGCGGATAGCTACCCCTGCTATATGAGGGGTAGCTAATGTTACGTATGGCCGTCGTTCCCGTGTTGCGATTTAAAAATTTTACGTCGTTTGCGTAACTCGTCCGTGAATGGGGCTGGACGCCATTTACGTTCACGTCGAAACCAATGATGTCCTTGCGACGTCATTTAGCGCAATGCACGCTGGGTAAATTTGCGGACGGCGCATGCGCTATTCGATCGGCGCGGGAACGCGCCTGATTTAAATAGTACACTCCCCCTAGCCGCGGAATTTGAATTCCGCCGGGGGATTTACGATACGCCGCCGCAAGTTTTGAGGTAAGTGCTTTGTGAATTACCCACTTGCCTCAAAAACTTGCGGCGGCGGATCTTAAATCACATAGGTTACGCGGATCTAAAGATCCGCTAACCTATGTGAATCTGGCCCACAGTGTATTTATACACTGTATAGTTTAGCTAGATCAGTTCTTCCTAATTTACTGGCAGGCAGTTGATAGTGTGCTCTGTAGTTTGCACCTAAAGCTACTTTGTGTGTACTGCCCGTGTGCTCTGTAGTTTGCACCTAAAGCTACTGCCCGTGTCCTCTGTAGTTTGCACCTAAAGCTACTTGGAGTGTACTGCACGGTTGCTCTGTAGTTTGCACCTAAAGCTACTTGGTGTGTACTGCACGGTTGCTCTGTAGTTTGCACCTAAAGCTACTTTGTGTGTACTGCCAGTGTGCTCTGTAGTTTGCACCTAAAGCTACTGCCCGTGTCCTCTGTAGTTTGCACCTAAAGCTACTTGGTATGTACTGCACGGATGCTCTGTAGTTTGCACCTAAATCTACTTGGTGTGTACTGCCCGTGTGCTCTGTAGTTTGCACCTAAAGCTACTTGGTGTGTACTGCCCATGTGCTCTGTAGTTTGCACCTAAAGCTACTTGGTGTGTCCTCTGTAGTTGCACCTAAAGCTACATGGTGTGTACTGCACGTGTGCTCTGTAGTTTGCACCTAAAGCTACTGCCTGTGTTCTCTGTAGTTTGCACCTAAAGCTACTTGGTGTGTACTGCCTGTGTGCTCTGTAGTTTGCACCTAAAGCTACTGCCCATGTCCTCTGTAGTTTGCACCTAAAGCTACTTGGTATGTACTGCATGGATGCTCTGTAGTTTGCACCTAAATCTACTTGGTGTGTACTGCCCGTGTGCTCTGTAGTTTGCACCTAAAGCTACTTGGTGTGTACTGCCCATGTGCTCTGTAGTTTGCACCTAAAGCTACTTGGTGTGTCCTCTGTAGTTGCACCTAAAGCTACATGGTGTGTACTGCACGTGTGCTCTGTAGTTTGCACCTAAAGCTACTGCCTGTGTTCTCTGTAGTTTGCACCTAAAGCTACTTGGTGTGTACTGCCCGTGTGCTTTGTAGTTTGCACCTAAAAGCTACTTGGTGTGTACTGCACGTGTGCTCTGTAGTTTGCACCTAAAGCTACTTGGTGTGTACTGCACGGTTGCTCTGTAGTTTGCACCTAAAGCTACTTGGTGTGTACTGCCCATGTGCTCTGTAGTTTGCACCTAAAGCTACTTGGTGTGTGTAGTGCCTTTGTCCTCTGCAGGCCATTAGGTATGTCTGGAAGGACAACAAGGAGAGTCAGAGAGTCACAAGGGCAAGCAGGCTCTGCATCTAGAGGCAACAGTGCTGGTCGTGGACACGGTGCATCCTCATCAGCACATGGCCGTTGGACACGCTCGTCCTTGTTTTCGGCAGCTGGCCTCGTTGAGCCGCAACATGCCGAAGACTTGGTAGAGTGGATGACCAAGCCGTCCTCATCCTCCTCATCCTCTCTCACCCAGGCTCAGGTTACTTTGTCTGGCAAAGTAGCTGCCAAGGCGTCCTGTTCCCTGTGCTCAATGGAATCACTCACTCCTTCCCTAGCCCCACCATGTCCTCCTAAGGAGTCCCCTGAACTGTTTGAACACAGTGTTGGGTACATGCTGCATTAGGATGCGCAGCGTTTTGAAGGCTCCGATGATGGTACACAGATAGAGGAAGACAGTAACATGAGCCCAGAGAGAGAGGGTGCCCAAGAAGGACAGCAATCTGGCAGTCATGTTCCCCCAGCTGCAGCATACTGCCAGGTTTTATACAGTGATGAGGAAGGAGGGGATGATAAGGTCACTGACTCTACGTGGGTGCCTGATAGGAGAGAGGAGGAGGAGGAGGAGGCACAGGCACATCTCCAACGAGGCAGGATGCCCTCCAGGGGCCAGCTTAAGGGCAGCACACCGACTGCATCACAACGCAGAGCTACGCATGTGCAGGGCGCTGCTGTGTCTCAGCGTTATTACAAAAGTTCTTTGGTGTGGGCCTTTTTCGAGATGAGTGCATCAGATCGCACCGCTGCTATTTGCAACATATGTCTCAAGCGTATCTCGCGTGGCCAAAACATCACCTGCTTGGGCACCACATGCTTGACCAGACATATGTCGACCTGCCATGCAGTTCATTGGCAAGCGTACCTCAAAAACCCACACCAAAGAACAAAGCGGACGTCCCCTTGCCCCTCATCAGCTGGGATCTCCAACCCCACTATACCCTCAGTCCTCTCTGAAGCCTGCACTGATAGGACTGAAGGTGTAGAATTAGGTGTGTCACAGCCTAGTACATGCGGGCAATCTACTACCGGTACACCGATAGCAGATTGTACCAGGCAAATTTACCTGCCCCAGCTGCGGCAGCGCCGAAAGAGGTTCCCTCCCAGCCATCCACATGCCCAGCGGTTGAATGCTAGCTTAGCTAAATTGATAGCACTTCAACAGCTGCCTTTTCAGTTGGTAGATTCTGCCCCCTTCCGTGAGTTTGTGGAATGTGTGGTACCTCAGTGGCAAGTTCCCAAATGCCACTTTTTCTCACGGAAGGCGATTCTGGCTTTCTATTGGCATGTGGAAGGCAATGTCCATGCCTCGCTGGACAGGGCGGTCAGTGGTAAGGTGCATATTACCGCTGACTCATGGTCCAGCAGGCATGGACAGAGACGTTACCTATCTTTCACGGCGCATTGGGTGACTCTGCTAGCAGCTGGGAAGGACACAAGGCAAGGTACAGTAGTTTTGGAGGTTGTTCCGCCACCACGCCTCCAAAATGCTACTACTGGTTGTGACACATCTCTCTCCTCCACCCCCTCCTCTTCTTCTTCCTCTGTGGCCTCTTCCTGTTCTGATGTGTCCTCAGAACCAGCGGTGCTCCGTAGGCGTTCAAGGGGCTACACAGGTACGCAGGCAAAGAGATGCCATGCGGTGCTTGAGCTGGTGTGCTTGGGAGACAGGAGCCACACTGGGGCAGAGGTTCTGTCAGCTCTGCAGGGGCAGTCTCAGAGGTGGTTGATGCCACACCAGCTTAAGCCAGGAATGGTGGTTTGCGACAATGGCACCAACCTCCTCTCCGCCCTGCAACAGGGACAACTGACCCATGTGCCCTGTTTTGCTCATGTCCTTAATTTGGTGGTGCAGTGGTTCTTGGGCAGGTACCCGGGCTTACAGGATGTCCTGAAGCATGCCAGGAAAGTCTGTGTGCATTTCCGATGGTCATATACTGCCAGTGCTCGGCTGGCAGACCTCCAAAGGGAATACAACCTGTCCAAGAATCGCCTAATCTGTGACATGCCCACCAGGTGGAACTCTTTGTTGGCCATGCTGCAGCAGCTGCACACTCAGCAGAGGGCCATCAATGAGTACCTGTGCCAATATGGCAGCATAACTGGGTCAGGGGAGCTTTTTTTTTTTCCCCACGCCAGTGGGCCTTGATCAGGGATGCATGCACTGTCCTGTCACCATTTGAGGAGGCCACAAGGATGGTGAGCAGTGACAGTGCATGCATCAGCGAGATTGTCCCTCTTATTCACATGTTGGAGCACACGCTGCATGGAATAATGGACAGGGACCTTGAGGTAGAAGAGAGGGAGGAAGGGAGGAAGAGGAGGACTTCCTTACTTCTCAAGGCCCCCTTTATCCACACAGTGTTCCTGCTTGCCCGCCTATCACACAGGAAGAGGACGAGGAGGAGGATTGTGTCAGCATGGAGGTGGAGCCTAGCAATCATCAGTAGCAGTCTTCAAGGGATCAATTACAGTCCCAAGAAACCCATGGACTTGTACGTGAATGGGATGAGGTGGCTGCGGATCATGTCGTCCTCAGTGACCCAGAGGACTCCACACCAAATGCCTCAGCAAACCTACGCTGCATGGCCTCCCTAATCCTGCAAAGCCTGCGCAAGGATCCTCGTATTCGTGCTATCAAGGAGAGGGATCATTACTAGCTGGCAACTCTCCTTGATCCACGTTACAAGAATAAGGTTGCGGACCTTATCTTGCCGGCGCACAGGGAGCAGAAGATGAAACATCTTCGGGAGGCCTTGCAGAAAGGTCTGTACAACGCGTTCCCAGAGACTGGGGGGGTTACAAAATCCTGGTCCTGGACAACGTGTTGCTGAGGCTTTGTCAGTCACAGAATAGGGGTGGAGAAGGTGGCCGTCTGAGCGATGCGTTCAGACAATTTTTTAGTCCGCTGCCCCAAGGTATGACCGGTTCCAGCAACCATCACCAGCGCCTGTTTTACATGCCGCGGGAATACCTAGGGGCAAGATCAGACTTGGACACCTTTCCCACCGAAAATCCGCTGGCTTACTGGGTCTTGAGGATGAATCACTGGCCAGAGCTTGCACAGTACGCAATTGAGCTACTGGTCCTGCATCCTGCGTTCTTTTAGAACGCACATTCAGTGCTGCTGGAGGCTTTGTAACGGATCACAGGGTGCGCCTCTCCACCGACTCGGTCGATCGACTGACCTTCATTAAAATGAATCAGGCTTGGATCACCACCAGCTACCAAGCACCTGATGCTGATGTAACTGAGTAATATTTTTTGAAATGTCAGATCCCTTCAAGACTGCCTATCCTGATGCTGAGTGACTATCCTGTTATGCTGAGTGAATATCCTTTTCCTCCTCAATGATCTTGCTGATAGCTTTTAAGAACATTGTTGGTTCTAGGCACCGCCACCAGTGGCTAAGGGCCAATTTTTCTGCCCCTGTTTAACAGGGGCGTGTAATTACAATTTTTGATGCAATGCTTTGCAGCGGGCTCATTGCTGCGCTCCAACTAGAGTATCTGTGAGAGGTTGCAGTGTTGTGGCACCAGCACCAGTGCCTAAGGCCCAAATTGTTTGCCCCTGTTTAACAGGGGCATGTAATTACAATTTTTGATGCAATGCTTTGCTGCAGGCTCATTGCTGGGCTCCAACTAGAGTATCTGTGAGGCCCCATACACACGACCGAGTTTCTCGGCAGAATTCAGCCAGAAACTCGGTCGGAGCTGGATTCTGCCGAGAAACTCGGTCGTGTGTACACTTTTCAGCGAGGAACCCGTCGAGGAACTCGTCGGGCCGAAAAGAGAGCATGTTCTCTATTTCCTCGTTGTTCAATGAGGAAAGTCAGCCCGCCGAGCTCCTCGGCGGCTTCCACACTGAACTCGACGAGGAACTCGATGTGTTTGGCACGTCGAGTTCCTCGGTCGTGTGTACGGGGCCTAAGGGGTTGCAGTGTTGTGGCACCAGCACCAGTGCCTAAGACCCAATTTTTCTGCCCTTGTTCAACAGGGTAATGTAATTACAATTCTTGATCTAATATTTCACAGCAGGGCGTTCCAGCGCCCACCAAGACTAACTGTGAGGGCTTACAGTGTTGTGACAACACCAACACCTAGGGCCCAAATTTAAGCAGAGTATATACGGCAGGCCCCTACTTTCAAACATCCAACTTACAAACGACTCCTACTTGCAAATGGAAGGAGACAACAGGAAGTGAGAGGAAATCTACCCCATAGGAAGGGAAATTCTCTTCTGTAAAAGGTGTCTCCTGTCCACTGATGCTTTATCACAATCCTTGTTTCACAAAAAATAGTTTTTTTTTCCAAAAAATCATTTGTCATTGGGACAGAAAGTGAGGTGCAATCTTCTGAACAGATGCACACAGACAGCAAAACAAATGTTACAGGGGTTATAACCCTTCTCTATGTTTTCAGAAAAGCTTAAAAAAAGATTTTATGGCTGAAGCTACACTTTAAAGAAGTACCAGTTGAAAATTACAAACAGATTCTACTTAAAGCGGAGTTCCGACCACAATTACACTTTTTAAATATAAATACCCCTGTAATACACAAGCTTAATGTATTCTAGTAAAGTTAGTCTGTAAACTAAGGTCCGTTTTGTTAGGTTGTTACAGCATTTAGACACTTTATAAAATAGAAATTGACTGGCGCCATCTTAAGTGTGGGCATCATGAAGCCAGACTGTATGACTTCCTGGATTTCAGCCTTGAAGATTTTGCACATGCTCAGTGCTGCACAAGCAGTGTCAGATCATGTTTCAGCACCTGTACTGTCCAAGTCACATGATTCTTTGAGACTGGGGAGTGCACAGACTCCTGGAAAGTTACACCCACTACATTCCCAGGAGTCTGTGCGGTGTAGGTTAGGAAGCATTAAGCACCTAGGTGCAGGAAGTGGGAAGATTAACTATTCTGCCTAGCAACAACACTTTGAAGGCACCTAAAAAAAAATGTTTTTTCGTAAAGGACTAATGACATTTTTTTAAAACTACTGATGTAATGTTATATTTATGGGTGGAACTCCACTTTAACAACAAACCTACAGTCACTGGGCCAGATTCATATAGGTTAGCGGATCTTTAGATCCGCGTAACCTATGTGATTTAAGATCCGCCGCCGCAAGTTTTTGAGGCAAGTGGGAAATTCACAAAACACTTACCTTAAAACTTGCGGCGGCGTATCGTAAATCCCCCGGCGGAATTCAAATTCCGCAGCTAGGGGGAGTGTACTATTCAAATCAGGCGCGTTCCCGCGCCGGATTTGAATAGCGCATGCACCGTCCGGAAATTTTCCCAGCGTGCATTGCTCCAAATGACGTCGCAAGGACGTCATTGGTTTCGATGTTTGCGTAAATTACGTCCATCCGTATGCACGAACGACTTACGCAAACGACGTAAAAAATTCAAATTTCGTCGCGGGAACGACGGCCATACTTAACATTGGCTGCGCCTCATAGAAGCAGGGGTAACTATACACCGGAAAAAGCCGAACGCAAACGACGTAAAAAAAAAGCGCTGGGCGGTCGTTCGTTTCGGAACCGGCGTATCTCCTCATTTGCATAATCGTCGCGTAAATAAACCGAAACGCCACCTAGCGGCCGGCCTGGAATTGCAGCCTAAGATCCGACGGTGTAACACAGTTACACCTGTCGGATCTTAGGCATATCTATGCGTAACTGATTCTATGAATCAGTCGGATAGATACGACCGGCACAACTCAGAGATACGACGGTGTATCAGGAGATACACCATCGTATCTCTATGTGAATCTGGCCCCCTGTCTTGTTTGCACCGCCTGTATACTGCTGTTCAAAGCATATAGGGACAAAGGGGCTTGTAATGACCTGGGGGAGGGGGGCGGGGAAACCCATGCTATTTTTCTCAGTGATTTTCATCCATATTGCAGGGACCAAACATTACATTAAAGCCGCAAGAAGTCTTAAATTACTTTTTTCTTATAGTAATCTAATTTTGTGCAGGGACAGTTCTAAACACGTGCCACTACTATAGACACCCAGCAGGTACGATATTTAAAGGAATTTTTCATTTTTTTTTCACTTTAAGCATCATTAACCACTTCCCGACGGCCGCATGTATATGTACGTCCACAATATGGCACGTACAGGCAAATGGGCGTACATGTACGTCCTTGCCTTTCTGCGGGTTGGGGGTCCGATCGGGACCCCCCCCCGATACATGCGGCGGTCGGGTTCACTCGGGGAACGATCCGTGAACGACGGCGCGGCTATTTGTTTATAGCCGCTCCGTCGCGATCGCTCCCCGGAGCTGAAGAACGGGGAGAGCCGTGTGTAAACACGGCTTCCCCGTGCTTCACTGTGGCGGCGTATCGATCGAGTGATCCCTTATATAAGGGAGACTCGATCGATGACGTCAGTCCTACAGCCACACCCCCCTACAGTTGTAAACACACACTAGGTGTACCCTAACTCCTACAGCGCCCCCTGTGGTTAACTCCCAAACTGCAACTGTCATTTTCACAATAAACAATGCAATTTAAATGCATTTTTTGCTGTGAAAATGACAATGGTCCCAAAAATGTGTCAAAATTGTCCGAAGTGTCCGCCATAATGTCGCAGTCATGAAAAAAATCGCTGATCGCCGCCATTAGTAGTAAAAAAAAAAAAAAAAAAAAAAATGCAATAAAACTATCCCCTATTTTGTAAACGCTATAAATTTTGCGCAAACCAATCGATAAACGCTTATTGCGTTTTTTTTTTACTAAAAATAGGTCGAAGAATACATATCGGCCTAAACTGAGGGAATTTTTTTTTTTTATATATGTTTTTGGGGATATTTATTATAACAAAAAGTAAAAAATATTGCATTTTTTTCAAAATTGTCGCTTAATTTTTGTTTATAGCGAAAAAAATAAAAACCGCAGAGGTGATCAAATACCACTAAAAGAAAGCTCTATTTGTGGGGAAAAAAGGACGCCAATTTTGTTTGGGAGCCACGTCGCACGACCGCGCAATTGTCTGTTAAAGCGACGCAGTGCCGAATCGCAAAACCTGGCCTGGGCATTAAGCTGCTTAAAGGTCCGGGGCTTAAGTGGTTAAAATCGCTGCTCCAGAAAAAAACACCGTTTTTAAAACTTTTCTTTCCATTGATACATGTTCCCTGGGGCAAGACCCAGGTCCCCAAACCCGTTTTCCGACAATAACTTGCATATTAGGCTTTAAAATGAGCACTTTTGAATTAGAACGTTCGAGTCCCATTGACGTCAATGGGGTTCGGGGGGGTGTTCGGCTCATCCCTAATTTGCAGCCACAAAATACTTACTAGCTGTGCACAAATAGTCCCAAACCATGGACACTGACCTACCAGAAGTATTAAGCGAAAAACCGGATACAGAAGTAAGAACATTACAGACCCCAAAAATTAGCCGACAGGCGTTCACCTGACAGCAAACAACTTTGAATCCTGTGGCTGGAGGTACGTTAAGCTATTCACCGGATACAGAAGTAAGTGTCGGCCAGTACAGGCCACAAAAATTAGCCCACAGGCGTTCACCTGACAGCAAACAACTTTGTATTCTGTGGCTGGTGGTACATTAGGCATTCACCGGATACAGAAGTAAGTGTCAGCCAGTACAGGCCCCAAAAATTAGCCCACGGGGGTTCACCTGACAGCAAACAACTTTGTATTCTGTGGCTGGAGGTACATTAGGCATTCACAGGATAAATAAGTGCAGGCCCCAAAAATTAGGCATTTAACGGACATAAAAGGCCTTTTATGCCACTGTATTTACCTAAAATAGGGACCATGAATTGTTATGGATGGTGGCGGATATCTGTGGCCTGTCATGAGGAATTTGAATCAAATATGGTCTACTGGTCACATGTGTTGAATTCTTCCGAGATCCATGCATTTTAGAAATGTGAGGTAGTCAACACTGTCGTGAGCTAGGCGAGTGCGCTTATCGGTCACGACCCCCCCCCCCTGGTGCGCTGAACGTCCTTTCGGACAGGACACTGGACGAGGGGCAAGCCAACAGTTCCATTGCAAATTGTGCAAGCTCTGGCCAGAGGTCAAGCCTGCCCACCCAGTAGTCCAGGGGTTCATCATTTCTCAGTGTGTCCACATCGGCCGTTAACCCGATGTAGTCGGACACATGTCGGTCTAGGCATTCCCTGATGCTGGATCCGGAGGACAGCTGTCGAGGGGTCGGCTGAAAGAATGATCTCATATCATTAGTGACCAACACATCTTCAAACTGCCCTCTTCTTGCAGGCGCTGTTGGATTGGTACCCGCAACTGTTTCTCTGTGAGTGGAAATTCCTCTGCCAGCGCACGCAAAAGCAGAATGCAGCATTTCTCGAAGCAAGGCCTGGAAGTGCTGCATTCTGATAGCCCTCTGTGATGTTGTTAACATTTCCACCATTTTTTGTTTGTACTGGGGGTCTAAGTACGTTGCCACCCAGTACTGGTCCTTGCCCTTTATGCTTTTTATTAGGGATGTCCCGATACCGATACTAGTATCGGTATCGGGACCGATACCGAGCATTTCCCGAGTACTTGTACTCGGGGAAATGCTCCCGATGCTTCACCCGATACTTGGGCGGGCAGGCAGGGGAGTTGCAAATCTTCTCTCCCCCCGTGCTGTTGACTTCCCCTGTCCGTGCTGCTCTCTCACCTCCCCCTGTCCGTTAGTGCCGTTCTCTCTCCTCCCCCCGTACGTCCGTGCCGCTCTCTCTCCTTCCCTTCCCCCGTCCGTGTCGTTCTCTCCCCGCCCCCCCCGTCCGTGCAGTTCTTTCCTCCTCCCCCCCCCGTCCGTGCAGTTCTTTCCTCCTTCCCCCCCCCCCCTGTCCGTCCGTGCAGTTCTTTCCTCCTTCCCCCCCCCGTCCGTCCGTGCAGTTCTTTCCTCCTTCCCCCCGTCCGTCCGTCCGTGCAGTTCTTTCCTCCTTCCCCCGTCCGTCCGTCCGTGCAGTTCTTTCCTCCTTCCCCCCCCCGTCCGTCCGTGCAGTTCTTTCCTCCTTCCCCCCCCCCGTCTGTCCGTGCAGTTATTTCCTCCTCCCCCCCCCCCCCCCGTCCGTCCGTGCATCTCTCCGTCAGTCCGTGCAGTTTTTTTTGCAGTGCCGCTCTCCCCCCTCAATCTGTCAGGGGGGAGAGCGGAGGTAGGAGCCGCTAAGCCCGGCTCCTACCATTTCTGAATGACAGAGTCGGTGGTCACCGACTCTGTCCATTCATATAACTGAGCATCGTAACCTCCTGTGTTTACGATGCTTCAGTTTATGAATGGAGGAGCTTCCCTCCATTCATTTCAGCTGAAGCTGCTGAGAAAGGGACTGGGGAATCTGTTTCCCTAGTCCCTTTCTCTGTCTTAAAGGGGAGATGCCAGAGGTCTGTTAAGACCCCTGAAATCTCACCAAAGCCCCCCAACAGGGCTGATTAAAAAAAAAAAAAAATTGCAATAAATATTAAAAAATAAATAAAAATAAAATGTAAAAAAATAAATAAAATAAAAAACACACTGACAATTCACCCCCCCCTAAAAAATAAATAAATAAAAAAATCACTAAAAAAAAAAAAAAAATTGTGAAAAAAAAAAAAAATACTGTCACATGACATTTAAAAAAAGTATCGGTATTCGGTATCGGCGAGTACTTGAAAAAAAGTATCGGTACTTGTACTCGGTCTCAAAAAAGTGGTATCGGGACAACCCTACTTTTTATACAAGGGTCCCTCTTAAAACACCGGAGCATGAAGGCCCTCATTTGCACTAAACTGGAAGTGGTGTAGTGGCCTGGCTCCTGCTCATCATCCAGGATAATGTCGTCCGGGTTCTCCTCCCCCCATCCACGGACAACACCAGGGATCCCAGAAAGGTTTAAAGCATGCTCTTCTTGCTCCTCCTCATCTGCCCCGGCACCATACTCCTCTCACTCCTCTTCAGACTCTCATTGTTGACTTGTCTCAGGTGGAGTAGCCCCCCCATTGGAATTCATCCAGCATTGCGACTTCCTCATCTTCCTGCTCCTGCTCCTCGACAGGTTGATCAATGACACAAGGCAATGCATGCTCCAGAAAGAAGGCTTAAGGTATGATGTCTTTGATGGCACCCTGGCTGCGACTGACCAGTTTGGTGATCTCATCAAATGGACGCAGAAGTCTGCATGAGTCGCACATGAGCAGCCACTGGCGCGGTGAAAAAAAAACAAGCTCCCAGAACCTATCCTGCCGCAGAGTTCGTACAGGTAGTCGTTAACTGCACGTTTCTGCTGGAGTAGCCTATCAAGCATATACAAGGTTGAGTTCAATCGCGTCAGGCAGTCACAAATAAGACATCTGACGGGCAGGTTGTGTCACCTCTGAATGTCAGCAAGGTGAGCCATGGCCGTGTAAGATCTTCTGGAATTGCCCCGAGATTTTCCTGGCCTGCCGCAAGACGTCCTGGACCCCATGGTATTTGGCAACGAATCGCTGCACGACCAAGTTCAGGATGTGTGCCATGCATGGCACGTGTGTAATTTTGCCCTGTTCCAGCGCGCTCAGCAGATTGGCACCTTTTGTCGCACACCACTTTACCAACTGTCAAATTGAGCGGTGTTAGCCCCTGATCTGCCTGTGAACGCAAAGCTGAAAGGAGTGCAGGACCAGTGTGGCTCTTGTCTTCCAGGCACAACAGACGCAGCACAGCATAGCAACGTCTCACCTGGCATGTCGAATAGGTTCTGGGGATCTTGGGCGGCGCAGTGGAAGAGACAGTAGCATCGGAAAAGGAGGAGTCAGCAGAGGAGGAGAGGGAGTATGGAGTAGGAGGAGGAGGAGAAGAAGAGGCAGGCCTGCATGCAATACATGGCGGTAAAACCAAATCTACATGGGTGCCACGGGTTATATGCTTGACGGCCATCAGAAGGTTCACCCAGTGGGCAGTGAAAGTTTTATATTCCTTCCCTGCCCATGTTTGCTAGACCACGTGTCTGTGGTCAACAGACATGTGCATTCGTTTTCGTCCGAATGCATTTTCGTCCGAATTTCAGGTATTTTCGTTATCGTTTTAACAAACGATAACGAAAGCACAGAAAACTAAAACCGAAA
Source organism: Rana temporaria (assembly GCF_905171775.1). NCBI lineage: Eukaryota > Metazoa > Chordata > Amphibia > Anura > Ranidae > Rana > Rana temporaria. The sequence goes on from NC_053494.1 coordinate 110,343,482, forward strand.
GATCCGTAATAAAAAATGCTTTATTTTCGTTTTCGTTGCGGTCGAATGTGCCTAACCTTAACTCTAATAGTCCAATATTATTCTACATAAAGAGAAAAGATTCGACATAGAGAGAAAAGATTCGACATTATAGAGACATGAAGAAGAGTCGACATAGAGAGAAAAGATTCGACATAGAGAGACAAGATTTGACATAGAGAGAAAAGATTCGACATAGAGAGAAAAGATGAAATAGCGCATGTTTCCAGTACTTATTTTCTTTTTTTTTTCTTTAGATTTATTTAGATATACCTTTTATCTTGCAATGCTATTTAGTGTTTTTTTTTGTCTCTTGCTCTAATAATTCTTTAAGTTCGTCTCTTTTTAAGATCAATTTGTGAAATGTTTCTTGCTTTTGTCCCTGCTTTTTGTGTTCTTGTTCCATTTTGAATATTTCCTCCATTAATGTTTTTAACTTGCTACTTCTTTCTTTCTTTTTCCTAGCCCCCTCTATGATCAAAATTCCTCTTATGTAAGCTTTGTGCGCTTCCCATAGAGTTTCCCTCGAAATCCCTTTCGTGTCATTTTCCAGAAAATATTGCTCCAATTCCTTTTTAACCCTCTTTACTCCTTCCTCTTCACCCAGTACATTTTCATCCAGCCTCCAGATCGGTAGTTGCTTTTGCTTTTCAGGGGTCTTGATTTTCATGGTTACAGGGGCGTGGTCTGAGAGCGTCGTAATCTCTATTTTTGTTTCGGTGACCATCTCCAACATTCTGTGTTCCACCAGGATATAGTCAGTCCTCGAGTATGTCCCGTGTACAGGGGAGAAAAAGGTGTAGTCCTGTACTTTTGGATGCAATATCCGCCAAATGTCAACCATTTGGTTATGGTACATTTCATTTTTAATTTTTTTCAACTGGCAGCTGTTAGTCCCCTGTACTCGGGATGTACTGTCTTTTGTAGGGTTTATGCTGAGATTAAAGTCTCCCATCAATATCACGTACCCCGTCGCAAAGTCTTTCAACCTTCCCATAACTTCATTTACGTATTTAATGGGGTTCGCATTGGGTGCATATATGTTCGCCAGGGTATATTCTGTTCCTCCCAAATTACCTTTTAGGAAGAGGAATCTTCCCTCCATATCAGTCAACCTAGCTTCCAAGGTGAATCGCATTTCTCTCGAAAAGCCTATTGCTACTCCTCTTGCTCGCTTGGAGATGGTATCTCCATAAAACCAGGTTGGATATTTGGGGGAATATAGCTTTACATTGGACTCCAGCGTCAGGTGAGTCTCTTGTAAAAAGACTACATCCGCCCTATATTGTTTAATTTCTCTTAAGACCTTATGTCTTTTTAGAGGGGTATTTAGGCATCTAACATTGTAGGATAGGAACTTAATTTCTTTTTCCTTTTTTGTTGTTTTGATCTATCTGCCTTTGAATTTTCCCTTTGTTCCTTATGAAGTCAGAGATGTCCCCTTCTCCCCACCTCCCTCCCTTGTCCCCATCCCCTTTCCTCCTCCCCCTTCAAAGACCTCCCCGCTTCCCAACCCCTTCCCTCCTCCCCCCCCCACTCACCCTCGGGCCCAATCTTGGCCTTAGGTTCTCTTTGGTAGCGGTGGAACTCTGACCACACCATCATCGCCTGCACCCCCCCACGTGAAAATCCCCCCCGAAGTCCAGGGATATCGCCTCATTGAATCCTATCTAACCGAACATAGCTTGCTTATTCCACCCAATCTGGTAGATCTGGTAACGGTAGTTCTAATTTATGGCAGAATCCTGCCAATCCTGCCAATTCTTCAGGGAATCTAAGTCTGGCTGATCTTCCCTCTTTCAGGCCTATGAGGCAGGCCGGGAAACCCCATTGATATTTTACATTCTGTGTCCGCATCTGTTCCAAGAGGGGTTTTAGATATCTTCTCCTTTTTAAAGTTTCTGATGCAAGATAACAAGCGCCCAGAGGCGATTCAGTTCGCATGTGTAGCGATATATACGTTTTTCACTCACTCACTCAAGATTGGTAAACATTTGTATCTCAGTCCCTTTATATCTAATGGGTGGTTTCCCCCTCAATCGTGACCATATTTCTGCTTTGTCCTCATAATGCCGAAACCTTACTATTACATCTCTCGGCCAGTCCCCTTCTGTAGTTCTAGGTCTACCCACTCTGTGCACCCGCTCGATTTTGAGGGGTTTTTCATCATCCTCTTTGTCCAGTAGGGGATTAAATATTGCATTTATAATTTTCCTCAGGTCTTCTACTCTTTCCTCTAAGATCGAACAAATTCTACGATTTTGTCTTCTGTTGCGATTTTCCTGGTCTTCTAGGCGGTATGCTATCGTCCTCTGATTTTGTTGCGCCAATTTGACCTGATCTTTTAGTTTACTTATTTCCTGGTCCTGTTCTTCTATTCTTTTTTCCGTCTCTTCAACCCTGTCCAAAATGCTTCCTAGGTCCGTTCTTATCTGTTGATTTCTGTTTTTATTGCGTTTTCTAGCCTTATTAGCATTTCTTTAATTTCCCCTTTGTTAGTGTTTGTGTTTCCGTTTTTTTGCTCCTCTATTCTGCTAGCGTCTTGTTCACTTTCTGTTGTTATTTCTGCGATTGAGTGGTCCCCTTTTTTAGCCTCACTCTTTTTTTCAATTTTCTTAGTAGTTCCCGGGCTCTTTATGTTCCCCTCCTGGGTCATATATTGCTTGATCGTGCTGGTAGCTGTGCTGTGCTATTTTTAGGGTCTTTGGGGCGGTGCCCCTTGTGGTCCTATTCATCTTGTTTTTGTTTGTGGCTCTGATTCTCTTCCCCAGTTTGAGGGGTTTGTGGGCCCCTTACTTGGACTTTTCACCCTGACTTTTATTGAGCTAGCGGGTTTGTATTCTGAGTATGTAGGTTGTGTATCTCCGTTTACAGTCTTTCTCCTGCACTTCAGCCCCTCAATTTTTGATGAGAGGGAAATCCTTTCCTCAGGGGTTTAATACCCCAGTAAGGGGAATTTTGGAGTATTGGGCGTAGATTCGCTAGTCTCTCCTGCATTCAAGGGTTGATAACATGGACCCACTCTCCTTTTACTTTTGTGTCCCTGTTATCAGAGTTTAACGACACTTCCGTTCCCTGTGTTATATTCTTTTTAGTGAGATCCACAACTTTTACTTTATTGCCATATCTAAAGGTATATGGGCCCCCTCTCCCCCGACACCGTTATGTTGCAGGTTACTGAGAACTTGGCACAGCCCTTCCTTCGTTTTCTTCCAGTGCACTTGTTGTGCCGTTGTTTTTTTTTTTTTTTTACTTAATCTCCTCAATCAATGTACAAGTAGGTTTCTTGCCCTTCAGTCCTGACAGGTAACACACAACACTCTAGTAAGTCTGTCTCTGTTTGCACGCCGGCTCCCATATCTCAGCCCTGTAGACAGTCTCTCATTATTTTTTTTTAAGTTTCAAATAACGAAATAAAGAAAACGTTTTACTTTGTTCCACGGGGGATTCACCATAGAAGGAGAGGAAGCACAGGGGGGACCGGGGGGGGGGGTCCTGTGTATGATCCAAGGCAGATGCAGCTCCCACAGCGCCGTTGATCTACCTCTGCGTCCTGCAGCTGAATCAAGCTATTAGGGCAGGTGCGGCTATGAGGGATGTCTCGGCGGCTCCATAGCCTCTCACGCTGTGTTCCACCAGAAATCCCTCTCTGAGCCAAGCTAAGCATTGCTTACCATACCCGGCTAGTGGTAGGGGAGCGGGGTAGGAGCGGGAGAGCGGCAGCCACAGACCTCTCCGACGGCATCGCAGCCTCTCACGCTGCGTGCAGGTGCTGTTTCCTATGGAGCTTCGGCGTTTTCAGTACTTATAACTATCTCTGCACAAAGTGTGATTTCTGAAGGAAAAGATTAAAGATTCCGTTGAATCTCTTTTTTTTTTTTTTAAGATTCCGTCGAATCTTCTAAGAACATTCAACAGACATCATAAGCCTTCAATGACAGATTCAACCTTAATTTATTTGGATTTTCATACGAATGCATTTTTTTAACGAAAAATAAAATAAATAAAAACGAATTTCGGGAGTAACTAAATAAATTTATTTTTCGGACGAAAACAAAATTCGGAAACAAAATATTTCAGTGTGCACATGTCTAGTGGTCAGATGTATCTTGTCACCGACACTGTGTGCCAGAGATACATTCACTTGCCACTGAACATGGCCATGTAGCTCTGGGATGCCCATGTTCCAATGGCCACAAATTTTCGAAAGGCCTCCGAGTCCACCATTTTATATGGCAGTAGTTGGCAGGCTATCAGTTCTGACAAGCCATAGGTCAACCGTTGGGCAAGAGGAATATCCGGCGTCATCATTTTTTTTACGATCGAACATTTGGGCCACGGAAGCCTGCCTTTTTGCAGAAGAACGTGAGGATGGCATGATGGAAGGTGGAGTGGAGGACAATTGTGAGTATAGAAGAAAAAGGAGAAGGAAAAGAGGCTGGACGGTGAGAGCCTGGAGTGTGGCTTTGTGGGTTCTGATGGCGTTGCTCCCACTGGGTTCGGTGATGGGAGGCCAGGTGCCTTCTTAAGGCAGTCGTCCCTAGGTGAGTGTTGGGCTTACTGCGACTTATGCATTGACTGCAAAGGCTGCAGATGGCAACACTATTGTCAGCAGCGGACACGTTAAAAAAAGCCCACACTGTGGAGCCATGGGCCGGCGTCCTGGGAGTGCCAGATGTGAGCGTACATGGTTGATGGCTCGCTCCTGATACATTAGCAGTCTGGTTTGTCCCTCCTGTGCAATGTAGGTTCAGCCTGCTTCTCCTCCCTATCTGCTGGTCCATCTCTCCCTCTGAACTCCCCTCCTCTTCCTCTCTTGTGGGCACCCACGTGACGTCTGTAGACACGTCATCATCGATTTCACCTTCCCCACCACTAACATTAGAGATCTCGGAGTAGGCAGCAACAGCCGGGACCAACCTCCTCGGGCTGATCTGGGTACTGTCGTCAGACTGCTGAGTGGCGGCTGTTGCTACCTCCTTTTCCTGATCCAATGCCAAGAATGGCTGTGCATCAGAAATGTCTTCTGATGGATCGGAAAATAATTCCTGTGACTCAAGTGGAGGGTATATGGTGGTGGTGGTGGTGGTGGTGTTGGTGGTGAGCCACTCAACCAAGTCTGGTGCGTCCTTTGATCTAATCGAACACACCTTGTGCCACTTCCCACTTTGGTTCTGGCCTGGTGCTCCTGCCTTACCCCTACCACCCCTGTGAAAGTGCCTGCTCTTCCTCTGCCTGTCAATTTTTTAAATGACCCTGTGAAAAAAGTCTCTAGAGAGGCACAGTATACGTGGAAGAAGGTATATAACACCCCGCTTCAATCCGTCGTTTTGGGGGGCCACTGGTTTATCACACCAGTTATAAAACTTTTTTTTCAGTAACTTTTGTCTCTGTGTGTAGCTGAGTTAAAGCAGCAAAACAGAAAAAAAAATTCTGCAGTACCCAAATACACTATTATGAAAGTATATTTTTATATAACACCCTGCTTCAATTTGTCGTTTTGGGGGGCCACTGGTTTATTGCACCAGTTATAAAACTTTTTTCCAGGATTGTTTGTCACTGGGTGTAGCAGAGGTAATGCAGCAAAACAGAAAAGAAAATTCTGCAGTACCCAAATACACCACCCGTCACAATGCTGCACAATACAAATCCACTATAATATGCTTTCTATATTATAAAGTATATTATAAGTGTATTACACCCCGATATAGTGCACACCAAACAATAGTACACCTATACCAGTCCTTAAAAGGACTTTTGTGGACCTGTTAGCTAATGATTTGAGTCACTACAGTCTGTCCCTGCTCCACACAGCAACCTCTCCCTACACTGACAAAATGCAGAATGTATTACACCAGTTAAAAAACTTTTTTCCAGTATCGTTTGTCACTGTGTGTAGCAAGAGGTAAAGCAGCAAAACAGAAAAAAAAAATCAGCAGTACCCAAATACACCAGTCACAATGCTGCACAGTGCACAATACAAATCCACTATAATATGCTTTCTATATTTAAAGGATATTATAAGTGTATTACACCCCTATATACTGCACACCAAACAATAGTACACCTATACCAGTCCTTAAAAGGACTTTTGTGGACCTTTTAGCTAGCAATTTGTTTCAATACAGCCTGTCCCTGCTCCACACAGCAACCTCTCCCTACACTAAAAAAAAGCAGAATGTAAAATGGCCACCAGGTCATGTCTATTTATAAGGTAGCGGGTATGTCAATGTGCTGAAATGTCCTAATTGGCTGTCCTGTACCACCTGATGGATGTGTCATGGGTCAAAGTTCTTCTCAATGTGAAATTGCAGACGAATATCGCCAGATATCCGCCTGTTCAGCGAACCGTGAGCGAGCAAGGTTCGCCCAGACCAACTTCAGCTTCAGCCTAAACAGATTGGCCCGGATTCTCGTACCTCGGCGCATAGTTATGCCGGGGTAGCGTATCGAATATACGCTACACCGACGTAGCGCAGAGCGGCGAGCACAGTATTCACAAAGCACTTGCTCCCAACGTTGCGCCAGCGTAACGTAAATTCTTTGGCGTAAGCCGGCCTAATTCAAAGTAGGTGGAAGTGGGCGTGATCCATTTAAATGAAGCGTGACCCCATGCAAATGATGGGCCGAACGAACGGTGCATGCGCCGTCCCGTGGAAGTATCCCAGTGCGCATGCTCAGAATCACGTCGGAAATACTCCCTAAGATACATCGAATCACTGCCTACGACGTGAACGTAACCTACGCCCAGCCCTATTCACGTACTTTTACGTAAACGACGTAAAATACGACGGTTGTTCCCTGGTCCATACCTTAACATGACTTACACCTGCTTTATGAGGCTTAACTTTATGCCGGACGTACGACTTATGTAAACCGCATATAAGAATGCGCCGGGCGCAAGTACGTTCGTGAATCGGCGTATCTCACTCATTTGCATATTTTCAATGAGGCGGCCAGCGTAAATATGCGCCCAAGATACACCGACGTAGGAAAGTTACGTCGGTCGGAGGAAGCCTATTTTCAGGCGTATCTAGTTCTATGGGCATGGCGCATAGATACGACAGCGCACATTTACACTTACGTGGCGTATCTGTAGATACGTCAGTGTAAGTGTGTTTCTGCTAATGGAAGATATATTACACTTGAGATTGAAATATCTGTCATCACCAATTTTATTGGCATGGTACCTTCATTTATAAATTTTTACTTTCTATGTAGTTGGTGTGAGACAATGGCAACATATAGATAGTGACTAGGGCCCGGATTCACAAAACACTTACGCCGACGTATCTCAAGATACGCCGCGTAAGTATAACTATGCGCCGTCGTATCTATGCGCCGTGCCCACAATCTGAGATACGTCTAAAAATAGGCTTCCTACGACCGACGTAACTTGCCTACGCCGTCGTATCGTGAGTGCATATTTACACTGGGCGCATTTGCCGCTCCAATTGATTTTCTATGCACATATGCAAATGAGGGAGATACGCTGATTCACGAACGTACTTGCGCCCGGCGCATAATATACGCGGTTTGCGTAAGTTTATAGGAGGCGCAACTCATGCAAAGGTATGGACCAGGGAACACAAGCCGTCGTATCTTTTGTCGTTTACGTTGTACGTGAATATGACTAGGCGTAGGTTACGTTCACGTCGTAGGCAGTGATTAGACGTATCTTAGGCAGTTGTTTCGACGTGATTCTGCGCATGCGCACTGGGATGCGGCCACGGGACGGCGCATGCGCCGTTCATTTTAAGTACTTCTATGGCGCATCATTTGCATGGGGTCACGCCTCATTAGCATGGCTCACGCCCACTTCCACCTACGCTGGCTTACGCCGAGGAAACCCAGCGTAGATTTGAGAGCGAGTGAGAGCACTGGCTTTCTGAATACTGTGCTTGCCTCTGTGCGATGCGTCGGCGTATTAGATACGCTACGCCCGCATAAATATGCGCCGATGTATGTGAATCCGGGCCTAGATCTTTATCATCATTGATCTACATTTACTCTCTTGGCATTATTTCAAGTGGATTCTGACCTCAAACTGTCCTGTGGTTTGGATTATGAAGTGACTCAACAAAATCTTTGACAGGATTTTACATGACTAGACTGCAATATTTGAATTTGCCCTTTGTGGAAATCTATGTTTCAGTTATTTTTAATTTGTTTATATTAAAATTGAATCACTACCAGGGTGGTAGTCAGGGTGGCTTTGGGATTTTTTGTTAATCAGTTATACTTTTTTGTTTATTCCAGCAGTCTTTAAATTTCTATTTTTAGATTTTTGTTTAATTTGGTATATTTATTGAAAAGGTTGATCTATTTATGGCAACACCCTAAGCTTTATTCCTTAAGTTTTTTTTTTAATTCCTTTTCAATGGTTGCGGGGATGCTTGGAAGCAGGTACATTCCTCCAAGTATGGGGGACCTGCTCTATAGCTTAAGAGCTATGAAGATGGGTCTTTGTAGTGCACTTCTTAAAGAGGAGTTCCGCCCCCCATGAAAAAAAATTAAAGTCAGCAGCTACAAAAACTGTAGTTGCTGAGTTTTAACATTAGGACACTTACCTGTCCAGGATTCCCGTGTTCTCGGCCCCCCAACCGATTTTCAGATCGGCTCTCGGGTGCTACCGCCACTATTCATGGTAAGGAAAACAGGCAGTGATGCCTTTCAGCTTTACAGCCGGTTTCCTACTATGCATGTGCAAAGCACACCACGCTTTCTAACTGGCCCAGCAGCAGAAGAAGGAGGAGGGAGGTCGAACTTCTGAAGGACGGTGCTGCGGCACAGACTCCCAAAAGTGGGGAAGAATACCTGTGAAAAACTATTACCTGTTCTCCCCTCCCCCTGAAAGGTGCCAAATGTGGCACCAGAGGGGGTGGGGGGAGCAGATAAGCGGAGGTTCCACTTTTGGAGCTTTAACTTAAAACTAGAGGGTCTCGCAAAAATTCCACATTGCCCTAGTGACTTATGTTTTCACAACCATCAAACAAACTATAGTGAAGAAGGGGTCTACCCAACACACTCACATGGGCTGAGGTTAAATCCAGTATTCATTGAATATATTCCAAAGAAAAGCTAACAGAGAATTCTTGGATTCCATACCCAAGTTTAACAACATCTGGATTACCCACTACCTACTGAGCAATTACGAATGCTGTCTTATTGACTTATGAACCCCACAGGTGCTTTTCACCAACAGGGCCTCAGACTTTTCAAACAACCTTAGGGGACCCATTTACTCTCTCTCATCCTTGTCCTTCTACCCTATCACTGCTTTCCCCACCCTCAAGCTTAACATTCTCTTATCATTAGAAATCATATACTTTGCAATTCCCACCTATTTTTCTATATTGTGATATAAACTCAGATTTTTTTTGTATATAATGAGGAAAATATTCTCTGGTTTGATCACTTTTTCTTTGATTCTTCAACCAATGAAACATAGCTTTCAATTATGCCTTGTTCATTGTGGACAATGTCTATATTACGTGTCGCTTTTACATTCAATATAATGGTTTGCTCCTAGAAAGACACAATTCATGTTCAGCTTCAGACACAATTCATGTTCAGCTTCATCTCCATAATAAGCAGTTATTTCTATGGAGAAAGCTGTATGAGAGAACACATCTGCAATTTATCTTGGAATACAGCCAGTAGAGTAATTGGAATACTTTGACTTTGTTTGTAGAGATCAAACTGAGGCAGAACAGTCCTGGCTTGAGTTGCTAAATGTTATATCATTGACTGATTAAAGTAAGACATACTTCTGTATTGTTATACGTAATTTATATAAAAGTATATGGTCATGCATATTCATAATAAATTCACCTCAGTAGGCAGAGGGAAAATATTATGATTTCCAATATACAATAACTAAACATTATTTAGCATTTCATATTATTTGAGTTGTTTTACTTGCACTTTTGAGTTATATTGTAATTTATTACAAAATAGAGAAAAATAAATGTATTGAATATACCTGCTTAACCTAATGACAAACAAATGCTCAGGAACCCCACCCTGCTTAAGGCTGGATTCACACCATGGGCGTCCGCTGAAATTTTTTCAGAGGGTGGCGCTTCGGCAGCGGCGATACACAGTCGCATTTTACCCTTTCTTCGACTGCTAGCGGTGGTTAAAAGCGCCCCCCCCCCCCACGTTAAAATGTAAAAACACCCCGTTGTACCCCCTGCATCTTTCAATATCTCTTTGTCACTACTGTGTACCCCCTCTCCACAACTGCACCTCTGGACCCCTTTACATTACACATCACCCCACAGTTCTGGACCCCTTTGCATTACACAGCACCCCACAGCTCTGGACCCCTTTACATTACACAGTACTCCACAGTTCTGGACCCCTTTACATTACACAGCACCATGCATCACTGGCCCCATCTAAATTACACAAGGTCCCGCCCCCCCCCCTATTTCGGCTTGTGTGATAGGCGGAACACTAAAAGACTATAAGACGAGCCAAACTAGGGGGGCGGGACCTTGCACACAGACCCAGCACCATGACATACGATACGAGCGCCGGAGGGGAGCGCTGCAGTCACCGCTTAAAGCGGCCCCAGGGCCAGTTCGGCCCTGCTTCTGGCTCTCACTGGCGATTCCAGGGGGGGCAAATGACCCCCCTTGCCCTATGGAGCGGACGCCCATGATTCACACCTATGCATTTTTAGTGCTTTTTGCATTTTGCAGATTTGCACTACAGTACATTTAACATGGGTTCCTATGGAACATTTTCTGTAGTGCAAATCTGCGAAATGCAAAAAGCACAAAAAATGCATAGGTGTGAATCCAACTTTAATAGAAGTCTTGGTGAGCGATAATCTGATGATTGCTTAATCAGGCATGCTTTATTTCTTCTCATCCTGACTGAGGCTAACACATTCAGTGTGAGGTCCTCTTAAATAACATTTCAGTAGGTTGTATTAATTGTGATATGTAAAACTGATTTGTAGAATACACTTGATTAATTACGGTACATACATTGTGCTCAAACAGACTCAATTGGTTAGAACTTAGACATATAGGGCCAGATCCTCAGCCAGCGGTGCAAATTTAGTTTGTCCTAACTTATGTGATTTAAGTTACGTTGCCCTAAGTTGGTGTCGTAAGTGCCGTATCCACAGCGCATTTGCGTCTAAATGTGCGCCAGCGTAACTTAAATTCAGAGGCGTAAGGCGGGGTTTTTGCAAGTGGGAAGGAAGTGGGCGTGCTTCATTGTAATGAGCCGTGACCCCATGCAAATGAGGCGCCGGCCGTACTGCGCATGCGCGCACGAATCGGGACCTCACTGGGCATGTGCAGAACTGATCTCGGCGCAATCAGTGAGATAGGTAAAAGGCCAAGTGTACTTAGTTTGAGGATCGCCCTGTGTGTAAAAAGCACCACACACACACACTTCCCTTGCTAAAGTATATCCCATTGTTCCCCTTCCATGAGCAATTTGCTTCTGCTCTGTTTGTTTGTGTGTTGGTAAGTTGTGTTTGTGAGAAAAGTGTTTGAGGAGTTGGAGAGTCTAGTTGTTGTTTGTTTTTGAGAAGTGTATTTATTTAATTTGTTTGTTATTGTTTTTGCTGATTGTTTTTTGGTGTTTGTTTTTTGGTGTTTGTTTTTTGTTTGTTTGTTGGTGCGTGTTTCTTTTTGAATTACTATTAGCTGTGTCCTTGTGTGTTTAGATTTTGGTTCTTTTTTTGTGGTATAGATTTTTGTCAGGTTTTTGGGTGTGTATTGTCGATTGTTTGTCGGGTGTGTTTGTTGTTGCTGGGTGGTGTATGAGATGCCCCCTAAACGCAGGAAGCTTAATTTCACCCTGGGAGAGAAGCAAATTCTTGCTCGGGGCATTGTGAAATATGGGCGATTTCTGCATGGCCCTGAGAGCCAGAACACCACCCCGGCCAGGAGGAGGCAGCTTATTAAAAAGATCACGGACCAGATCAATGCGGCGGGGGGGGAGACTAGGACCCCCGCTGGCATACAGAAAAAAATAAATGATCTGAGAAGCGTCGTCCGGAATAAGATGGCAAGGATCGACGCCCATACCAGGGGCACTGGAGGAGGGGGACCCTGCCCAGTCAGACTGACGGAGGAGGAATGGGCAGTGGCCCAGTGTTTCCACCCACAGCAGGTGGTGGGCCTGCCTGGCTATACGTCAGATGTTCCTAGGAGGACAGGTAGGTTTTTTGGTTTATTCTCTGTTGATTAGCATGTGTGGGTGGGGGAAGGGAAGATGTGCCAAGTGTGTGGTTCCTCAAACATGTGATTGTTTTGTGTCCTCCACAGATGGCCAGGAGGTTACACGCCAGGAGGTTGGAGGCCAGGAGGTTACACGCCAGGAGGTTGGAGGCCAGGAGGTTGGAGGCCAGGAGGTTGGAGGCCAGGAGGTTGCAGGCCCATCGGGCCAGGCTGCAGCACCACCCCCAAGACAGGCTGATGATGAGTCCCAAGAAGGGCAGGATTCCCCAGGGGAGGGGATTGGCCAAACCTCCACTCATGAGGAGGTTGAGGGGGAGGAGGTTGAGGGGGAGGAGGTTGAGTGGGAGGAGGATGATGAGGGGGAGGAGGAGGAAAATATGCAGATTGGCCGGGAAGTCCTCCTGGCCACTGATATGATGACCTTTGAGTCTTCCCCTGAGACTACCCCTGAGGCTGGCACCAGTCAGGCCACCATCAGGGGTAGCCCCTCCCACTTCTCCCCCAACAGGCCTCCAGTCACCAGGGTCACTCTCTCCCCTCCTCCAGGCCCGCAAGACTCAGCGGCAGCCAGGGGGACAACCCAGGAGACCGTGGCTGTGGGCGAGCGTCTGTCGGCCAGTGTGTTGAAGGACAATGCCCGGCAGACCCGCATTCTTGGAAAAATTCTGGAAAAACTGACGCAGATGGAGCACAGCCAGGGTGAAATGATGGAGGCACTCGGTGATGTGGCCACCAACTCAACGGCGGTCATTACATGTTTGAATGACATACAGACCGCCACAACGCGCGTGGCCCATGAGCTGAGTGCCCTGACACAGGCTGTGCAGGACAATACAAGGTCTGGCCAGGCCAATGCGACTGCCCTCACTGCCTGTCTCACTCGCATTGCAGGGGCCATGGAGGGCAGGCCAGCAGGGGCGGCTCCTCCTTCCCCAGCTCAACCCCCCCAGGAGGCTCCTCCTTCCCCAGCTCAACCCCCCCAGGAGGCTCCTCCTTCCCCAGCTCAACACCCCCAGGAGGCTCCTCCTTCCCCAGCTCAACCCCCCCCCAATGGACATCCTCCGCGACGGCGTGGCCGTGGCCGTGGCCGTGCCCCTGCCCGTGCCCCTGCCCGTGCCCCTGCCCGTGCCCCTGCCCGTGCCCCTGCCCGTGCCCCTGCCCAGCCAAGGCGTAGCAATCGCCGCCGCTAAAAAATTTGCTGGGATACTTATGTTTTTTTGTTTATGCATTTTTTTTTTTTTTAATTTGGTCTTCTGTACTTATGATTTGGTTTATGTGTGTGAATGATGTGTGAATGTGGGGGGGTGGCATTCTTAAGAAATTAAGGTTGTCACCCTCAGTTTTGGTGGAGAAGGGATCCCCAGGACCAGGGAGAAGTGCAATCCCAGGTTCCTGAATGGTGTATGAATGCACAGTGACATAATTGGAGCCGTGGCGTGGCGTTACTGCTCCCAAGTCCCAAAGGGGGGGGGGGGACTTGGATCTAATCCAATTCGATGTGCATGTGATGTGTCTGTGCAAGGAACCACAGTGGTGTGCATTCATGCATTATCATTGTGACTTTATTGATGTGCATTTACAGGGAAAAGATACATTATTATTGTGACATTAATCATGTACATTTACTGGGAAAAAATGCCTTCTGCAAGGCGTCTCCTAGCTGTTGTGCCCTCAGCAGACCGGGTAGAGTTGGTTGGGATAGTATTGCCTGGGTCAGGGGTCAGGTCATTACATAAGTCAATATGCAGTCCCCTTCTGAGGGCAAAGTTGTGGAGTATGCAACATGCCCCAATTATTTGGCACACAAAGTCAGGGGAATACAGCAGGGTACCCCCAGACTTATCCAGGCATCTGAAGCGGGACTTCAGAAGCCCAAAGGTCCGTTCAACCACTCCCCGGGTTCGTATGTGCGCCTTTTTGTAGCGTTGCTCTCCTGGGGTTTGGGGGTTCCTGAATGGGGTCATTAGATGAGGTCCCAAGGCATATCCTGAGTCACCTGTAAGGGAAAAGACAGGAGGATATTAGTCATGCATGTGCCCCTTGTGATGTCAGCATCATGGGGGGGACATACCTGACACACATGTCACTCACCAATCAGCCAGCTGTCTCCATACATGTTCTGGTCAAAATCTCTAGAGATCTGGGTCTGCCGGTAAATGTAACTATCATGGCAGGATCCAGGAAATTTAGCACAGACGTGCCAGATGAGGCCATGGGCATCTACGATGACTTGCACATTGATGGAATGCCAGCCTTTACGATTCCGGAACATGTGCTCAGTATCATGGGGTGGTTGTAGTGCCACATGGGTACAATCAATGGCCCCGATGGTGCGTGGAAATCTGGCAATGTGATAAAAGTCGGTCATGGACTTTAAACGCTGATCCTCCTGGGTGGGTTTTTGAAACTGATCTCCCATGCGCCGCAGGATTGCAGGGACCACTTGGTGCACACACCTGCTGATGGAGGATTGTGCCATCCCAGCCACGCCTCCACTTGTGCGTTGGAATGAGCCAGTGGCCAGAAAATGCAAAGTGGCCAGTACTTTGGTGAGTGGCTGCAGTGCATGGGAGCGTTGGGTTGGGCTGGTAAGATCATCCTGAAGTATTGTTGTTAATTCCAGGATGGCCTCACGGGTAAATCTGTAGTTGCGGTAAACTTCACAAGCAGGCATGCCAAACAAATCTTGCCGTGGGCGGTAGACCCTCTCCTGTGCCCTCCTCCTCCTCCTCTGTGCCCTCCTCCTTCTTTGTGTCTCTATATCAACTAATGCAGCTAGTATCATTGCTGGTCCTGGCATTTTGGCAGAGAGATTTCAGTCCTGAACGTGTGTGTGCTGAGCTCTTCCTGAATGGTGTTGCTTCAGCAGACATTCAGACGGCATGTGTAAAATTAGGGCTGCTTTTATAAAGTGTAAATTCCCACCAAAAAACTAACAGGTGCGCACAGGGCGTAATCTACGGCGCACACACTTAATTCTGTGGATCGCCCTATCTCCCTCATTTGCATCTTTGCCTATCAAATAAAGCGGCGTGCCTAGCGTAATTTGCGCACGAGAATGCGCCGGCGTAATATTTTTGGGTAGGACGGAAAAGCCCAAATTTCAGGCGCTTCTCGTTTTGAGGATCGGGCGCAAAGATACACGCCGTGTAAATTTAGAAAAATCGAGTTAAGTCGGCGTATCTCTTTTGTGGATCTGGCCCATAATGATGTCAGCACATGCATAGAGCATGATGACAATATATGTTATAAAACTAAAATATAGACATAAATAGGTCCCATAATGAAGAGTACAAAATTAGACTGTCTAATTCTTATTGTCCTTCATGCAGCTGCATTTAATTTGTATCTGCAGAAGACACAAGGGCCAGCTTAGTTTGTGGTATAGTGTGTAAAACAATCAATAAAACATTCTTTAGTACCCTTAGGAATTTCACTTACGTTATTATGTCATAAAGAATTTTTGAGATACGATTTGATAACATCTTTACAATGAATTCAAGCGTACATATAGTAAATCCAAAATGTTGTTTTCGTCTTGGATGGAGTTTTTTAGGATCCATTGAAAAGATTTTCCTTCACTTTCTGTCTTGGAAAAACTGAGGATAGTGGGCCAAATCCACAAAAGAGATACTCCGGCGTAAGCCGTCGTATCTCTGGTTCTAACTTTGGAACTGATCCTCAGAAGCAGTTTTCCTAAGTTAGGCAGAAGATCCGACATCTGTAAGGGACTTACACTGCCGGATCTTAGGATGCAGTACCGCATCCGCCACTGGGGGCATTTCGAGTCGAAATGCCTCTTCTGGTATGCAAATTAGCACTTAGGGCGATCCTCAAAGCTTTTGTGCTTAGTTTTTTCGCCGTAAGTGTTAGTTTGCCTGGTGTAAAACTAGGGCTGCTTTTACAAAGTGTAAAGTTAGTCACACCTTGTAAAGGCCCATTCAAGCGACGGCATTTGGTATGCATTCCCGAGGGAGAACTCCACGGCAATTTGTAAAATCCAAACCGGCATGGGTTCTCCCCCAGGAGCATACCAGGCCCTTAGGTCTGGTATGGGTTGTAAGGAGACCCCCCCTCCGCCAAAAAATCGACGTAGGGGGTCCCCCTACAATCCATACCAGACCCGTATCCAAAGCACGCTACCCGGCCGGTCAGGAAGGGAGTGGGGACGAGCGAGCGCCCCCCCCTCCTGAGCCGTGCCAGGCCGCATGCCCTCAACATGGGGGGGTTGGGTGCTCTGGGGCAGGGGGGCGCACTGCGGGCCCCCCCACCCCAGAGCACCCTGTCCCCATGTTGATGAGGACAGGACCTCTTCCCGACAACCCTTGCCGTTGGTTGTCGGGGTCTGCGGGCGGGGGCTTATCGGAATCTGGGAGTCCCCTCAAATAAGGGGGCCCCCAGATACCGGCCTCCCACCCTAAGTGAATGGATATGGGGTACATCGTACCCCTATCCATTCACCTGGAGGCAAAAAGTAAAAGTTATTAAACACACAACACAAGGGTTTTTAAAATAATTTATTATTCTGCTCCGGATGCCCCCCCTGTCTTCTTTATTAGCTCTATTACCAGGGGGGGCTTCTTCTTCCGCTCTCCGGGGGGGGTCTTCTCTGCTCTCCGGGGGGGTTTCTTCTTCCGCTCTCCGGGGGGGGGCTTCTCCGGACTCCGGGGGTCTTCTTCTATCTTCTCCCCTCTTCCGCTGTTGACTCGGCGAACCCCGGTTCTTCTCCAGCTGTCCGGTGCCTTCTTCTTCAGCGCTGGCTGCCTGCTATCTTTGTGTGTTAGCTCAATTAGTAACAGGCAGCCGGCGCGGTCTTCTGTGACGTCACCTTCTTCTCTTCTGTTCTTCTCCCCTCTTCCGATGTTGCCTCGTCGCCTGTTGTCGCTGTAATGATGGAAGCGCGCCTTGCATCCCATTTATATAGGCATCACCGTCCCATCATGCTCCGGCAGGTACCCACGTGGTGGGTGCCTACCCACGTGCACCCACCACGTGGGTACCTACCGGAGCATGATGGGACGGTGATGCCTATATAAATGGGATGCAAGGCGCGCTTCCATCATTACAGCGACAACAGGCGACGAGGCAACATCGGAAGAGGGGAGAAGAACAGAAGAGAAGACCCTGACGTCACAGAAGACCGCGATGGCTGCCTGCTAGAAATTGAGCTAACACACAAAGATAGCAGGCAGCCAGCGCTGAAGAAGAAGGCACCGGACAGCTGGAGAAGAACCGGGGTTCGCCGAGTCAACAGCGGAAGAGGGGAGAAGATAGAAGAAGACCCCCGGAGTCCGGAGAAGCCCCCCCCCGGAGAGCGGAAGAAGAAACCCCCCCCGGAGAGCGGAGAAGACCCCCGGAGAGCGGAAGAAGAAGCCCCCCCTGGTAATAGAGCTAATAAAGAAGACAGGGGGGGCATCCGGAGCAGAATAATAAATTATTTTAAAAACCCTTGTGTTGTGTGTTTAATAACTTTTACTTTTTGCCTCCAGGTGAATGGATAGGGGTACGATGTACCCCATATCCATTCACTTAGGGTGGGGGGCCGGTATCTGGGGACCCCCTTATTAAAGGGGACTCCCAGATTCCGATAAGCCCCCGCCCGCAGACCCCGACAACCAACGGCAAGGGTTGTCGGGAAGAGGTCCTGTCCTCATCAACATGGGGACAGGGTGCTCTGGGGTGGGGGGGCCCGCAGTGCGCCCCCCTGCCCCAGAGCACCCAACCCCCCCATGTTGAGGGCATGCGGCCTGGCACGGCTCAGGAGGGGGGGGGCGCTCGCTCGTCCCCACTCCCTTCCTGACCGGCCGGGTAGCGTGCTTTGGTTGCGGGTCTGGTATGGATTGTAGGGGGACCCCCTACGTCGATTTTTCGGCGTGGGGGGGTCTCCTTACAACCCATACCAGACCTAAGGGCCTGGTATGCTCCTGGGGGGGGAACCCATGCCGGTTTTTTCTTTGAAAATTGGCATGGAGTTCTCCCTCAGGAATGCATGCTGAGCGACGTTATCATTTTTTTTAATAATTATTTGTTTTCCCGGCGCGTATATTTTTTTTCACCCGTCGCAACTTTAGTGTCCCGTCGCAATCCACAAAGCCGCCCGGCGTCAATTACGTTCGCGCGCTGCACGTCGGGAAAATTACGTCACACGCATGCGCAGTACGGCCGGCGCGGGAGCGCGCCTCATTTAAATTATAAACGCCCCCTGGAGAGGAGGACCGCCTTACGACGGCGGCACTTAAGTTACACGGCCTGAAATTTCTAGGTAAGTGCTTTGTGGATCAGGCACTTAGGTAGAAACTTTAAGTCAGTGTAACTTAACTGCTGAAAGTTAAGTTACGCCGCCTGGCTGAGGATTTAGCCCAGTGAGAACAAACTGAGGTGAAATCTTCTCTTATTAGATTTCACTTTCTGTCTCAGTGACAATGGTCATCATAACATAAAGAAAGGGAGATTATGGTGGGAACACAGACAATAAAAGAAAAACCTAACAGAGATTCCAACACATCTGTACTCAATCCAAAACTAAAAAATAAGTTTTGGCTATACATACACCCAATATCTGAAGTTAAATAAATTAATAAATTCAAGTGGCTGCTGACATCAGACTGGCTTTTGTCATATAGTTACATAGGGCCGGATTCAGGTAAATTGGCGCATTTTTAGGCGGGCGTAGCGTATCTCATATGCGCTATGCCGACGTAAAGCAGAGAGGCAAGCACCCAATTCACAATGCAAATGCTCCCAACGTTGCACCGGCGTAACGTAAAATCGTTGGCGTAAGCCCGCCTAATTCAAAGTAGGTGGAAGGTGGGCGTGATCCATTTAAATGAACCGTGACCCCATGCAAATAATGGGCTGAACGAACGGCACATGCGCGGTCCCATGGACGCATCCCAGTACGCATGTGTCAGAATCACGTTGTAAATACTCCATAAGATACGTCGAATCACTGCCTACGACGTGACGTAAATTACGCCCAGCCCTATTCACGTACTACTACGTAAACAATGTAAAATATGATGGCTGTTCCCTGGTCCATACCTTAACATGACTTACCCCTGCTTTATGAGGCTTAACTTTACGCCAGGCGTACGACTTACGTAAACAGCGTATATTAATGGGCCGGGCGCAAGTACGTTCGTGAATCAGCGTATCTCACTCATTTGCATATGGGAATCGAATTTCCCATATGCCCCCAGCGTAAATATGCGCCCAAGATACACCGGCGTAGGCAACGGTCGTAAGAAGCCTATTTTCAGGCGTATTTAGTCGGCGTAAGTGCTACGTGAATCCAGGCCATAGTGGGTAAGGTTGAATAAATAAAGTTCAACCTGTGGTGTGTGTGTGTGTGTATGGGCCAGATTCACAGAGACTTACGACGGCGTATCAGTAGATACGCCGTCGTAAGTCCGAATGTGCGCCGTCGTATCTTTAAGCGTATTCTGGAAACCAGATACGCCTGAATTTGGCCAAGATACGACCGACGTAAGTCTCCTACGCCGTCGTATCTTGTGTGCATATTTACGCTGGCCGCAAGGGGCGCATCCGTTGATTTACGCGTCAAATATGTAAATGAGCTAGATACACTGATTCACGAACGTACTTACGCCCGTCGCAGTAAGCTACGCCGTTTACGTAAGACATACGCCGGCGTAAAGATAAAACACCTCTATAGGTGCTGCAGCCCATGCAAGGTATGGACGTCGGAACTGCCGTCGGCTTTTACGTTGTTTACGTAAGTCGTACGTGAATGGGGCTGGGCGTAAGTGAGGTTTCACGTCGTACGCATTGTGACGTCGTTTTGTAGGGAGTATTTGCGACGTGATTCTGAGCATGCGTGCGCATGCGCCGTTCGTTCGCTCATGCATTCACATGGGGTCACGATTCATTTGAATACAACATGCCCACTGCCTTGCTACTTTGAATTACGCGGGCTTACGCCGGCCCATTTACGTTGCGCCGGCATACATATGGGAGCAAGTGCTTTGTGAATACAGTACTTGCCTCTCAATGTTACGTCAGCGTAGCGCATCTCATATGCGCTACGCCGACGTAACATTGAGAGGCAAGTACTGTATTTACAAAGCACTTGCTCCCATATGTACGCCGGCGTAACGTAAATGGGCCAGCGTAAGCCCGCGTAATTCAAAGTAGCAAGGCAGTGGGCGTAACTAAAGATGCGCCCGTCTCTGTGAATCTGGCCCTTCGTGTTTATGTCAATAGTACATCACATATCCCTGCATGTTGTGATCGTTAAGATGACCATCTAATAGCTTTTTTTCAACTATCGATGCTCCCTGCTGATACCACTGCTTGTGGGAGAGAATTCCACATCCTTACCACTCTGACAGTAAAGAACCCTCATCGCATTTTAAGGTTAAACCGCTTCTCTTCCAATTTTTAGGAATGGCCACGTGTCTTTTTAAACTCCCTCCCACTGAAACGTTTTTTCCAGTAAAATATTTGAATATAGCTATCATATCTCCTCTCAAGCATCTCTTTTCCAGAGATAATTGTAATGCTAATCTAGTCTTTCCCTATAACTGACATCCTCCTGTCCCTGGATTTTTTGCCCTTCACTGAACTCTTTCCAGTTCCAGCACATCCTTCTTGAGGAGGGGTGCCCAGAACTAGATGCCATACTCAAGTTGAGGCCGGACCAGAGTCTTGTAGAGTGGGAGAATTACAGTTTCATCTATGGTGTGAATCCCCTTTTTGATGCATGCTAATATTCTGTTGGTTTTGCTTGCAGCAGTCTGGCATTGCATGTTATTTCTAAGCCTGTCATCTTCAAGGCCCCCCAGATCTTTTTCCATCCTGGATTCCCCCAGAGGTTCTCCCCCAAGTAACTTGCATTCATATTTTTGGCACCCAAATGCATTACTTCAACATTAAACCTCATTTGCCATTTAGTTGTCCAACCCATTATTTTATTTAGGTTCTCTTGTAAGGTTTCCACACCTTGCTGGGAAGTTATTGCTTTGCTTAGCTTTGTATCATAAGCAAATATTGAGATTGAGCTATTTATCCCATCCTCTATATCGTTTATAAAGAAATTAAACATAATTGGTCCCAGGACAGATCCTTGGATACCACACCGGACCATTCTGAATACTTGCTCTTTATCACCACCCTTTGAACCCACCCCTGTAGCCAGTTCTCTATCCAGGTACATACCCTATGGCCCATGCCGACAGACCTCAGTTTGTAAATTAAACATTTGTGGGGAACTGTATTAAATGCCTTTGCAAAATCCAGATATACCACGTCCACAGGCCTACCTTTATCTAGATGGCAGCTCATTTCCACATGGAATGATCATAGCTTGGTCTGGCAAGAACAATCCTTCATGAATCCATGCTGATTGCTACTGTTTTCATCAGCAAATTCATGGATATAGTCCTTTATCATCCCCTCCATTAACTTACAAATAGTTGATGTTAGACTGACTGGCCTGTAGTTTAAAGGGATATAACTTTGCCTTTTTAAAATATTGGTACCACATTGCCTTTCTCCAATCAGCTGGTACCATTCCAGTCATTAAACTGTCCATAAAAAATAGGAACAATTGTCTAGCTATCACCTGACTACATTCCTTAACCACTTGCGGACTGCCTGCGTGAGCCAAACCCCCCCCCCCCCCCCCCCGGTTAGGTTTGCAGCAGAACATGCGAACAGGTAATAAATTTGTTCGAACACGTGAACACCGTTAAAGTCTATGGGATGCGAACATGAAAAATCAAAAGTGCTAATTTTAAAGGCTAATATGCAAGTTAATGTCATGAAAAGTGTTTGGGGAGCCAGGTCCTTCCCCCGGGGGACATGTATCAATGCAAAAAAAAAAAAAGAAAAAATGCCAGTTTTTCAGGAGCAGTGATTTTAATAATGCAATACAAGTGAAATATTCCTTTACATTTTGTACCTGGGGGTGTCTATAGTATGCCTGTAAAGTAGCGCATGTTTTCTGGGCTTAGAAAAGTCCCTGCACAAAATGACATTTCTAAAGTATAAAAAGTCATTTAAAACTACTCGCGGGTATAATGAATTGCCGGGTCTCGGCAATACAGATAAAAGTCATTGAAAAAAAACAGCATGGGTTCACCCTTAGTCCATTACCAGGCCTCTGAGTCTGGTATGAATATTAAGGGGAACCCTGCACCATTTAAAAGAAAAATGACGTGGGGTTCCCCCCAAATATCCCAAACCAAAATGTAAAAAAAAGCATGGGGGAAACTCGCGATGCGCAAGAGGGGGCGGAGTCACCCATAAAAGACATTGGGGTCACCCGCACATGTGATGGGTAGCCCCACCCTCAACTATAAAATAGCTGTCACACCAAGCGAGCATCATTCGGCCGGGCACCTCCTATGAGATGGTATCGCTCGTAGCATCTGTTTTTTTTTCTCCGTATCGCTCGAGATCGGATTACATCGTTTGAACCTATTTTTTTATTTATTTTTTTATTTTTAATAAAGGACTTCCCATACTGTCTCCTGTGGTTTTTAACATTTTGACACTTTTTATGTGTGAAATGATAGGGGTACAATGTACCCTGTTACCAATTCACGTAGGGGGGGCAGGCATCTGGGGGTCCCCTTTGTTAAAAGGGGCTTCCAGATTCCAATAAGCCCCCCACCCGCAGACCCCCACAACCACTAGGCAAGGGTTGTAGGGATGAGCCCCCTGTCCCCATCAACATGGAGACATCCTCCCCATGTTGAGGGCATGTGGCCTGGTACGGTTCCGGAGGGGAGGCGCTCTCTCGTCCCCCCTCTTTTCCTGCGGCCTGCCAGGTTGCGTGCTCGGATAAGGGTCTGGTATAGATTTTTGGGGGGAACCCCACACCATTTTTTCAAAAAATTTGGTGCTGGGTTTGGGGGGAACCCCACACCATTTTTTTTAAATGGCGCAGGGTTCCCCTTAACCACTTCAGATCCGCGCTATAGTAAAAATACGTCTGCAGCGCGGACCTGAAGTGCCAAGTGGCCGTTTTTAAACGGCCTGTCGTTTCTCTGCTGGAAGCGCGTCCCCGCGATCGCGCTTCTGCAGAAAACTGTGTTGGCCGTGTCCCTCGGACACAGCCAATCACAGATCGTGCTGAATGGCCAATCACAGCGGCCATTCAGCATTCGATCTAGCCGTCCAATGAGAGATGATCTCGAATGTAAACAAATGAGATCATCTCTCATCGCTGGCTTTCTCTCCTTACACACAGACCGCGTGTGAGGAGAGAAAGACTTTTACAGTCCAGATCCATCGTTACAGTCAAAAAAAAAAAAAAGTGAGTGACACAAACACTACCCACAGTCCCTGCCAGTGCCACCTTCCAGTGCCACCTTCCAGTGCCACCTTCCAGTGCCATCAGCCAGTGCCACCAGCCAGTGCATTTATCAGAGCCACCTGCCCCTGCCATCAGTGCCACCTGCCCCTGCCATCAGTGCCACCTGCCCCTGCCATCAGTGCCACCTGCCCCTGCCATCAGTGCCACCTGCCAAAAGTGCAATCTGCCAAAAGTGCAATCTGCCAAAAGTGCAATCTGCCAAAAGTGCCACCTGCCAGTGCCACCTGCCCGTGCCACCTGCCCGTGCCATCTGCCCGTGCCATCAGTGCCGTCAGCCATCAGTGCCACCTGCCGCCAGTGCCACCTGCCCGTGCCACCTGCCCGTGCCATCTGCCCGTGCCATCAGTGCCGTCAGCCATCAGTGCCACCTGCCATCAGTGCCACCTGCCGCCAGTGCCACCTGCCCGTGCCATCTGCCCGTGCCATCTGCCCGTGCCATCAGTGCCGTCAGCCATCAGTGCCATCAGTGCCACCTGCCATCAGTGCCACCTGCCATCAGTGCTACCTGCCATCAGTGCCATCTGCCATCTGCCCGTGCCATCTGCCAGTCCCATTTGCCGTCAGTGCCACCTGTCAGTGTCATCAGTGCCACGTGCCATCTTTTGTCATGGCTAAAAGATCTTTTTCACTTACGGAGGCATACGAAATTATTGCGGCCGACGAGAGCAACGGGGAGCTCTGCGATTCGGATTCCTCCGCAAGGTCAGACGCCGGATCTGATGTTGACTATGAGCCGGTAGTTAGCAGTGAAGAGGAAGAGGAGGAAGAGGAGGAAGAGGAGGAAGAGGGGGAAGA
The DNA here is from genome assembly GCF_905171775.1 of Rana temporaria. NCBI lineage: Eukaryota > Metazoa > Chordata > Amphibia > Anura > Ranidae > Rana > Rana temporaria. The sequence continues at coordinate 110,367,845 of NC_053494.1, forward strand.
GGGGAAAGAGGAGGAAGAGGGGGAAGAAGAGGAAGAAGAGGAGGAAGAGGAAGAAGAGGAAGAGGAAGAAGAGGAGGAAGAAGAGGAAGAAGAGGAGGAAGAGGGTCCGCCCGCCAGACGAAGGCGTATTGCTAAGGAGGCAGTGCCATCCACCAGCACTGCTGTGCCATCCACCAGCACTGCTGTGCCATCCACCAGCACTGCTGTGCCATCCACCAGCACCGCTGTGCCATCCACCAGAACCGCAACACCTCGTCAAGCAAGGTCACGTACCAGTAGGTCCCATGCCAGCCTTCCCTATTCCCTTCAGTACCCCTTGTGGCTTCCTCCTAATTCAGGAGAAGCCAACATTCCCCCTTTCACTGCCCAGCCAGGAGTCCAAGTGGACACAGAAAATTTTGCCCCAATAGATTTTTTCAATTTAATTTTTACTGAGGACTTGCTTTCCTCAATTGTTTCCCAGTCCAATCTCTATGCCCAACAATTTATTTCCAGTCACCCCACATCCTATTATGCCCGTCCCTTCCAATGGAGACCCCTTACAGTGGAAGAGTTTAAAAAATTTTTGGGCCTCGTATTCTGTATGGGACTAAACCACAAAAACGAAGTACGTTCATATTGGTCAAAACGCCCCATATACCACATGCCCGTCTTTTCCTCAAAAATGCCCAGGTCCAGATATCAAATGATCATGCGATTCCTACACTATAGTGACAATACCCAGTGCCCTCCCCGAGATGACCCAAATTTTGACAAACTTTATAAAATTCGGCCACTACTAGATTATTTTTCCCAAATTTTCCCCCAGTTGTTTACCCCGGACCAAAACATCTGTGTTGACGAGTCACTTGTCAAATTTTCTGGCAGGCTCGGCATAAAGCAATTTATTCCCTCCAAAAGGGCCCGCTATGGAGTGAAGCTCTACAAATTATGTGACCGTGCTACCGGATATACCTATGCCTTCAACATATATGAAGGAAAGGACAGCCAGCTACACCCCCCTAATTGCCCAGACTACATAGGAACCAGCGGGAAAATTGTTTGGCAACTCCTAAACCCGCTCATGGAGAAAGGCTACCACTTGTATGTGGACAATTTCTACACAAGTTTGCCCCTTTTCCGAAACCTGTATAGAAAGAAGACACCCGCATGCGGCACCGTACGGTCGAACCGGAAGGGCTTTCCTCAAAGCCTCGTCACCAAGAAGCTAAGAAAAGGGGAGACGGCGAGTGCACGCAATGAGGAAGTTCTGGCCGTGAAATGGAGGGACAAAAGGGATGTGTACGTGCTTTCTACCATCCACAACAATACATGCGTTACCATCAGAAGGAGGAATGGGCAAATCCAGAAACCAAAATGCATTCAAGATTACAATAAGTTCATGGGGGGTGTCGATTTCAATGATCAAATGATCGAGCCCTACCTTTCCACAAGACGATCATACCAGTGGTATAAAAAAGTTTCAATTTACTTATTCAATTTGGCCATATACAACACCTACGTATTATATCGAAAATCCACTCCAAGACCCAAATCCTACCTTTACTTCCAGGAGGAAATCACCACTGCCCTTTTATACACCAGCAACCCACCAGCAACCATTCGATCCGATGTGGTAAGCCGACTCTACGAGCGCCACTTCCCAGATAAAATCCCTCCCGGACCAACAGGCCGAAATTCCCCAAAAAAATGCCGGGTGTGCTCCAAAGATGGAGTGAGAAGAGACACCCGTTTTTATTGTGCCCAATGCCCTTCCCAACCAGGCCTCTGCATAGACGGCTGTTTCCGCCGTTATCATTCCTTACTAAATTATTAGTCACTTCCTGCCATTTACCTTTACACCCCTTATGCCTCTGCTTGCTCTGTATTTGACCCTGGCTTGTTATTTGACCACGATTCTGCCTACCGATTTTGTTTATACCTCTGCCTGATATGGAACTGACCCTGGACTGTTATTTGACCACGCTTTTGCCTACCGATTCTGTTTATACCTCTGCCTGATATGGAACTGACCCTGGACTGTTATTTGACCACGCTTATGCCTACCGATTCTGTTTATACCTCTGCCTGATCTGGAACTGACCCTGGACCGTTTGACCATTCTTTTTGCCTGCCTCTTGGACTGATCTTTTACCCTGCCAGTGGACTAGTGGGATTCAAAGCACAGGGGTCTCACATGTGAGGGGCTCCAGAATTGTTTTTCTGGATGAAGAAAACTATTGTTTTTGTTTTCTCATTCTAGATTAGGGTCTGGTTGCCCGGAGGCTTCAAAGAGATTTGGGTGGGAGAAGCCTCTACCCCTGTCCCCATTCTGTCCTGAACGAGGCCCTACTTCTGCCTGCTGCCTGTAGGACCTATGCCATCATGCCTGTTGCCTGGACAATTGCATTTTCTTTTGCTGACCAAGTCCCTGCCTGCTGCCTGGACCAGTGCTATCGTCCCGTGGACAACTGCGCTACTAAAACCACAGGTACATTTTTTGTTTACCCTTTGCTTAGCATAATGTATTTTGGTGTGTAATTCTTGTCATGTGTATGCTATGTGTCCCTAGAACACCGGTTGGTCTTCCTTGCATGTTGGGCCTCTGTATGTGGTCAGGCTGTGAAAAAGTCCCACACATGTGGTATCGCCATACTAAGGAGGAGCAGCAGAATGTATTTTGGGGTGTAATTTTTGCTATGTACAGGCTATGTGTTGGCAATATCTTATAAATGGACAACTTTGCATAAAAAAATTGCGTTTTCATTTTTTTTTCCACATTTTCCAAAAACGTTTGGAAAAAAATGAATCGTTCAAAAGACTCATTATGCCTCATAGATTATACGTTGGGGTGTTAGCTTTCCAAAATGGGGTCACTTTGTGGGCATTTCCATTGTCCAGGTGCTCCAGGGCCTTCAAAAGTGTAATAGGTAGTCAACAAGTTAGATGTGAAATTTCTGCTCCTAGAACACCTGATGGTGCTCCCTGCATATTGGGGCTCTGTATGTGGTCAGGCTGTAAAAAAGTCTCACACATGTGGTATCGCCATACTCAGGAGGAGTAGCAGAATGTATTTTTGGGTGTCATTTGTGGTATACACATGCCATGTGAGAGAAATAACCTATTACAATGACAATTTTGTGAGGGGGAAAAAAAAATAAAAAAAATATTCATTTTGCAAAGAATTGTGGGAAAAAATTACAACATCAAAAACCTCATCATGCATCGTACTAAATACCTTGGAATGTCTACTTTCTAAAAAGGGGTCATTTGGGGGGTATTTGTACTTTCCTGGCGTGTTCAGGGCCCCAAGAAATGAGATAGGCACCGGTACAACAGGTGTGATATTTTTTTTATGATTTGCACCATAGCTTGTAGACTCTCTAACTTTCACAAAGAGCAAATAATATCCACTAATTTGGGTTATTTTTACCAAAGACATGTAGCAGTATAAATTGTGGCCAAAATTTATGAAGAAAAATTAATATTTTGCTAAATTTTATCGCATAAACTAAGAAAAATTCATTTTTTTTCAAAATTTTCCGCCTTTTTTCATTTATAGCGCAAAAAATAAAAAGTCCAGAGGTGATCAAATACCACCAAAAGAAAGCTCTGTTTCTATGAAAAAAAGGACAAAAAATTCATTTGGATACAATGTTGTATGACTGAGTAATTAACATTCAAAGTGTGAGAGTGCTGAAAGCTGAAAATTGCTCCGGGAACGAAGGTGGTTTAAGTGCCCAGTAAGCAAGTGGTTAACATCCATACCAGATGCTTTTTGTGCTTTGGGGTTCCCCTTATCATTCAAGCAGACCCAAAGGGCCTGGTAATTGACTAAGGGGAGAACCCATGCTGGTTTTTTTCAATGACTTTTATCTGTATTTCCGGGAACCGACAATTCATTATAGCCGCGAGTAGTTTTAAATTACTTTTTTCCTTTAGAAATGTCATTTTGTGCAGGGACTTTTCTAAGCACGGGAAACACACGCTACACTTTTTATGACAATAACTTGCATTTTAACCTTTAAAATTAGCACTTTTGATTTCTCACATAGACTTTTAAAGTGTGTTCCGTGGCTTTTCAAATTTGCCGCGAACAACCCAAATTGTTCGCTGTTCGGCGAACGGGCGAACAGGCAATGTTCGAGCCAAACTCATGTTCGACTCGAACAGATAGCCCATCCCTAGTGACAACTGAGGAAAATAATTCATTTAAAACCATTGCCTTCTGTTTGTCTTTTGTAACCAAATTCTCTTCCTCATCCTTTATGGGACAAATATGCTCTGGCCTCATTTTCTTTCTGTTAATGTATTTAAAACATTTCTTGGGATTTGTTTTACTCTTCTCCGCTATGTGCCTTTCGTGGTCTATTTTAGCCACCCTGATTACATTCTTACATGTCTTTTTGCTTTCCTTGTATTGTTGGAATGCTGACAATGATCCCTCAACCTTATATTTTTCGAATGGCTTTTTTTTCTCTTTTATATGCATTTTTACCTTATAGTTTAGTCACCCAGGTTTAATCTTATCTCTTTTATATTTGTGGCCCATTGGAATAGCCTGGTCAATACCTTTTGTTTATTATATTTTCCAAAAGCACTCCCATTTTTCCCCAGTGTTCCTTGTTCCTAGGATTTTATCCCATGTGATATTGTGCAGCTTAGAGCATAGTTTGGAAAGTTGGATCTTTTGAAATTCTGTGTACTTGTATTAACCTTGTGCTTCCTCTTCCTGTGGTTTATACTGAATGTAATTAACCTATGATCGCTGTTTGCTACATTGCGTCGTATTTCCACATCCGCAATGAGGTCTGTGTTGCTTGTAGTGAGTGAGTGAGTGAGTAACTTGTATAGCGCTACAAATGTGAATTGAATCGCCTCAAGGCGCTTTGTCCAATTTCGTCCAGCTCCTTCAGAAGAGGTGGGTCTTAAGTTTTTTCCTGAAAGCCCGATGGCTTTCTTCCTTGAGATTGTTCATGGGTAGAGCGTTCCATAGCCATGTTCTTGGACTTTGTTCTCCTTTCGATTTGTAGCGGGCTTGGGGATGTGGAGGAGATTTTGATTTGTTGATTGGAGGGCCGGATTAGGGGTGTAGTGTTTTATTTTCTCGCATAAATATTGAGGAGCGTTTCCTTGTGTGCATTTGTGGGTGAGGCATAGGGTCTTGAATGTAACCCGATCCTTTACTGCTAGCCAGTGGAGAGTCTTCAAGGCCGGGGTGATAGATTCCCAGTTTTTTTTTCCTGTTATCAGTCTTGCTGCTGTGTTCTGGACAACTTGTAGATGAGAAATCTGAGGGAGTTTGCATAGTCGAGTCGGGAATTGATGTGTTCCAACTACTGCTGCCGGTTGAACGGGATGAGTCTGCGCAGCAAGCAGAGAAGATCGTGAGATCCGCTAACTACTGATCCTATTTATGTGTCCATAGTCATGTCTGAGTCAAAGATGACTCAGAGGCTTTTGACTTTGTTGCTTAGGGTGATGGTTTGTCCAAGAATTATGGGCGGTGTCAAAGTCGTCCTAGAGTTTGTCTTTTGGTTTGCGTGTAGAAAGAGAAGTTCTGTTTTGGATCCATTGAGTTTGAGGGCACTCTCCGTCATACAATTATCTATCAATGTGAGGCATTTTCCTAGTCTGTGATATTGGTCATGATTGAAGTGGGTCCAGGAGTTTGTGGGTGTCCAAGTGGAGTTGTAGTTGTACTATTGCTTTCTCAATGATCTTGATGGTGCTGAGGCTTGTTATCGGTCTGCGGTAGTTTGGGTCTTTAGGGTCGAGGTTGGGTTTCTTTAGGAGGGGTTTAAATATGCCTTGCTTGAGGGAAATTGGATCAATACCTTATTTGAATGATTGATTTATGAGATGCGTTATGGTCGGTGCCACAATTTCGGTACATTCTTTCAGGAGTTTTGTCGAAATAATGTCGTTTGGTGATGTACTGTCTCGGAGACTTCTGATGATGCTTTTGGTGGTGTCGATGGTGATTGGGACCAGAGTAAAATTTGTTGATTGTAGAGTTTTTATATTGACATTCTCTTCTAGCTTTGTCCGAGGGAGGTCTAGTAATGCATTGTCTCTTGTTGGTGCATTCACCAACTGACCCATGAAATTATCCTGCAAAACATTTAGGAAATGGTGAACCTTGGATGAATGGGCAGTTACTTCTGCCCAGTTGATATATGGATAATTGAAATCCCCCATAATGATAACATTGCCCAGCCTGGCATATAAACTGTTCGAGTGATCTTAGCACCAATAAACTAATCTTAAATTAGGCTTTTACAGTCCAGGTATAATCTAAAGCCCTGAGGAAGGGGGTCCTTCACTAAGCCTGCAACACATAAAATGTAAAAAAAAAATCATTTTCTAACAAATAGTTTTTTATACTTTTTTTGGAGTTCACCATTAATTTGGTAGTGTCTCTTTTCTATATACCATACATACTTTTGCGTCTATCACCACTATATATAAATAACTGGCCTAGAACAACTGTGATTATCAGTTATTAGGAGCTTACACAAACAAAGTCACATTAGCAAGAGCAGCTCCCAAATTCCTGTCCTGATAAATTGAAGCCCAAACTTTCAAATTACTTGAGCCCTATCAGCACCAAAATGACAGCTGTAAATGAACTCAATACCATTATGGAGAAATTTTTACATCAGATATTATCTGAATAATTGGAAAGCATAGGAGAAAAACTTTCAATCAGTAACAAGCTATTTAGGTGTTGTGATATAATATCATGGTTATACATTATTGTTATACATTCAGATTTTCACTGACAGAAAAATGGGGAAAAATATATAAATATTGCTCTCAGGCAGCCAGCTTCAGATAGACATGTGTCAGCTAACCTACAAATGTTCCATGTGCAGCGGAATCCAATAATTACTGCAAGACCATATCGAAATAGTCCAAAACTTCCACATAATCCTCAAGCCACATCTTTTAGATGTTGGAGATGCACTTAAAGCCGAGCTCCACCCAAAAGGGGAAGCTCTGCTCGTTCACACCCTCCCGCCCCTCCACTGTCACATTTGGCACTTTTTGGGGAGGAAAGGGAGCGAATGCCTGGTTTTGACAGGTACACGCTTCAACTTCTGGGTTCACTGCATGGCAATCTACAACATTTCCGGCCCATCCTCCTTCCAACCACTGTCTTTTGGGACACACACAGGTCCCAGAAGACTACAAGACCATTCAGAAAGCGCATGTACAGTATCAAACAGGCTGTGAAGCTGCAAGGCTTCACTTCCTCTTTCCTTTACTACAGATGATGTCGTTTTTTTAAGGACGCCAAACCAGTCCCAGTATGCATATTTGTGATCTTTAGCCCAAATTCAATTGTCCAGACTTATCTTCTCTAACTGCTATCCCCTCATGGGGCTTATTCACCATCCTGGGCTTTTCTACCATTCAAATCTTGCTTACTACCCTATGTGTTTGTTTGTTTCCATCCATGAGACTGTGAACTCTGCAAGAATCAAAACTGTAGACAAATGCTTTCTCACTGTCATTTTTGCTGGCATCTAGTGTTCAATGGATGCATAATATGTTTTGTTATATTTTTTAGATCATAAGTTGTACTCAATTGCATAACCTACTATCCCCGAAGGAGGAGTCTAAGTCACTCCGAAACGTGTAGGAATTGTGTATGCAACCAGTATCATATTCTGTCTTGGTTTTATGTTACTTCATATACATAATATAATGCTGTTATCTTTCACATGTTAGTCTAGTATTTCTAGCTTTAACTGTTTGTATATGTATTTTGCTATAAGTTTGTATACTACTCACTTTGATACTATTAAAATTTAATTTTAGAACAGTGTTGTCACAATCTGTGCCTAGGAGAAACCTGTATTTGTTTACTACAGATGCTGGCGCCTGCACCAGAAGCCGATTGACGAATCGGCTAGGGGTGCCGACATTGCGGGGTGTCTGGTCAGGTTAGTGTCTTTATAGTAAACGTCAATAGCTACAGTATTTGTAGCTGCTGAGTTTTACAGCTTGGAACTGCGCTTTAGGTACTGTAATTTGTGTTCCAATTTTGATAGCCATGAGCTCTTAATACTTTGTCTATCCTAAGGCCCCTTTCCACTGGGGGAGGATCTGCGGTGGCGGTATAGCACCGCTAAAAATAACGGCGCTATACCGTCGGAATTGCCATGGAATTCGGCCGCTAGCGGTGCAGTATTAACCCCCCGCTAACGGTCGAAAAAGGGTTAATACAGCCTGCAATGCGCCTCTGCAGAGGCGCATTGACGGCGGTACTACCGTGGTTTCCCATTGTTTGCAATGGGAAGGAGCGGTGAAGATGCTGTTTGCAGGCGATTTTTTTTCTCTCCCGCCAGTGCATCGCCTCAGTGTGAAAGCCCTCAGGCTTTCACATTGAGAATGCAGTGCAGGAGTTTTCAGGCGGTATTTAGGCGCTATTTTAGCGCTAAACCGCCTGAAAAACTCATCAGTGTGAAAGGGGCCTAAAAGTCATTGTCTTATTAAAACCATAACTTGCAATTAATTTTCCATACAACTCATTACTCATCGATTTTCTTAAACACACATCAATTTCAGTGAAAGTCATGTTGCTAATATGGTCTTTTCTATCTTTCCTCAACACTGGAAGGCAAACACAATACCCACCTAAAAGAATGGTTTAGAAACCCTGTCAAATATATCCCTGTTCCTAAAAATGCATCTTAAAATAACTAATTTTAATCTCATCATCAGCCCTTGGTAAGACAAAAATGGCACACTGAACCTTTTTCTAAGACTGCCCATTTTTATTTTTTTTACATCTCCTGTACTTTATTTTTCTGTGGATATATTACCTCTTGAAAATCACCTTCCCAGTTACAGTGCCTTGAAAAAGTATTCATAACCCTTGCAATTTTGGCTCCATCCATCTTCCCATCAACTCTGACCAGCTTCCCTGTCCCTGCTAATGAAAAGCATCCCCACAACATGATGCTGCCACCATCATGCTTCACGGTGGGGATGGTGTGTTCAGGGTGAAGTGCAGTGTTAGTTTTTTGCCAATTGAATGGTTTAGATCAAAGCATATTCATGTGTTAGAATGACCCAGTCAAAGTCCAGACCTAAATCCAATTGAGAATCTGTGGCAAAACTTGAAAATTGCTGTTCACAGACTCTCTCCCATCCAATCTGACAGAGCTTGAGCTATTTTGCAAAGAAGAATGGGCAAAAATGTCTTGCTCTAGATGTGTAAATCCCAAAAGACTTGCATCTGTAATTTCAGTGAAAGGTGATTCTACAAAGTATTGACACCACACTTTTCACATATTTATTTGTAAAAATGTTGAAAACCATTTATCATTTTCCTTCCACTTCACAAATACGTGCCACTTTGTGTTGGTCTATCACATAAAAGCCCAATATACTTACATATGTATAAAAACTTTTGGTCTTGTTTGTTTTTTGTTTCACAGAAAAGTTTTTGTGGCATTATTAGATGAGTTTTGTATGAATTGTGTAGATATATGTTGGTATACACATTTGGTTTTCTTTCACATTTGATTTTAGGAGTGCTGAACTTGTTTATACTTTTTTTTAAACCTGTTATAAGAGTGTCCCTAAAAAATATGCTAAATTGGCAACTGTATAGGAATGATTTATTAAAGATAAAAAGGCTGTTCACTTTGCAATGGGAGTTTTTGCTTGCTAATGATTGGAGGATGGAAGTTCCCATCACTCCCTAAGCTCTGGGGAATATTGCAATACAAAATGCATCTTCATTCAAAATGAACAATTGCCTTTTGTAAATCAACCCTAATGAGTTTTAATTTAATGCATTTAATTGAATTATAAAATCTAAGATAATAAAAAGCCAAAATGCTGTACTTATTATTTTATTCAAAGAAACACACAGTACCATGGGATTTTTTTTTTTTTTTGCACATTTGAAGCTGGATACACATTTTCTGACTTTTCATAACATCTTGACAATATGAGAACCCCCTATAATAAATAGCAATGAGTATCCAAAAAAAAAAAAAAAAAAGTGCAACCAGAAGCCACAACTGACTAGACCAGGGGTGGCCAACCAGTGGCCCGGGGGCCACATGTGGCCCGCAGAGCCCTCTGATGTGGCCCGCAACCTCCTGCTCTGGAATGGTGGGTTGACAAGCCCAGATCGCAGGTTTCCAACCCGCCATACTGCAGCATCAGTGTTGTGAATGGTGGTGGTAAAACGTACCACATCAGGGTGAAAGCAGTCTTAGGCCCTTTTCACATGATCAGCTCAACCAAATGGGACTCTGAATTCACCTCTATAGAGCGACAGATGTCCATTTACGCCCCCCTACCTCCAATCCAAAAAACAAAAGGGAATTCGTCCCCTTCCATCTGGGTGGATCGGAGGACCTATAGAGTAGCCGTGACCTGTCATCCGCCCGCTCCGCTCATTGTGGCCCACGACTGGTTACCAAGTTGCTTAAGTGGCCCTTGCTCTTCAAAAGGTTGGGCACCCCTGGACTAGACAATAGAAAACTAACTGAAATATGACCTTTTGCACTGCTAAACTAAATCAGTCTTTTTACTTTTTCAGCTATTATGGAATTCATGACACCCAGCACTGTTTTTTTTTTTTTATTATTATTTATTATAATGCACAGGTTAAATAATGGTACAATTACTTTGGGCTTCATGATCTAATGCATGGGTGCTCAACCTGTGACCCTCCAGCTGTTGCAGAACTACAAGTCCCATAAGGCATTGCAAGGCTGACAGTTACAAGCAAGACTCCCAAAGGCAGGGGCATGATAGGACTTGTATTTCCACAACAGCTGGAGGGCCACAGGTCAAGCACCCATGATCCATAAATTGGTGCCCACAAGTGCCTCACAGCCCTCATGTAGCCCACTAGAGGATAGCATGCAGTCTGTTTAGCATCAGACCAGGGGTGGACTGACAACTCATGGGGCCCCCGGGCAATGGGAGATTATGGGGCCCCCGGGCAATAGGAGATTATGGGGCACCCGGGCAATAGAAGATTATGGGGCCCCCAGGCAATAGATTATGGGGCCACACAGTATACACACACACACACACACACACACACACACACACACACAGTATACATACACACACACACTGAAAAGGTACTGGAGAGGTGGGGCAGCTATAATCTTGGGATTTTTTTTTAAAAAACACAGATTTTTACATACTGTCCCTGTTATTACTGAGGCTGGCAACCCTAATGGGGCCCTCACATTGTCACTAGTCTCACATTGAAAGTAGTGAGCAGACATCTTCCCTATAAGAAGACACAATGGTAATAAAACAGGCAGGAACTAGAATTTACATGCTGGTGTCATCTCTGAACCATTAATTCAGCCCAAGAAGTGATTGTAGACACTAGATAATGCCTGAACACAAACAGCACCATACTTCTGGAAAGAACAGCAGACAAGGGCATTATCAGGGGTAGTGACGCCCATCATACATGCCTCACTGTGCCATCATACATGCCTCACTGTGCCATCATACATGCCTCACTGTGCCATCATACAAGCCTCACTGTGCCATTATACATGCCTCACTGTGCCATCATACATGCCTCACTGTCAGTGAGGCATGTTACAGATGGCACAGTGAGGCATGTTACAGATGGCACAGTGAGGCATGTTACAGATGGCACAGTGAGGCGTGTATGATGGCACAGTGAGGCATGTATGATGGCACAGTGAGGGGTCGTCTTATACAGTGAGTATATCCCAAAACCAAAATTTTAGCTGGAAAATTAGGGGGTCGTCATACGCCGGCAAAAAAAGTCAGTTACTGTAACTAATTACTTTTTTAAAGGAAGATGAGCAACACTGCTAGGTAGTCAGATGTCGTCAACCCAGGAAAGGGCAGGAAGACCAGATGTTCATCGGCCATCCAGAGGCGATTCAGTTTGCATGAGTAGCGCTATACAAGTCATTCATTCATTCATTCATTCATTCACCGACTACTCCAATACTGAAGAAGATCCTAGTGAACCTTGGGTATGGAAATCATAAAAGATCCTCCAAGCATCCAAACACGATCTGGTTCAGGTAAGTGAGAACCCTGGCATGGGTACTGGAAACCAACTGGAGAAGGCTCAAAAAAACCTTATCTTCCACAAATTCATGTAAAGTGAAGAAAAAAATGGGGACTCCAATGGTGTAGGTCATAAAGAGGTTTTAATGAAAAAAACAATATACATAATAAAATATAAAAAAAGGTGATCACAATTCATAAGTATTAAAAGCAATATGGGGAGCAAAATGCATGGCGCCCATATTGCTTTTAATACTTATGAATTGTGATCACCTTTTTTTATATTTTATGGCTGCCCTACTTTACCCCCTCTGAAACACATCCCTCACGAACCACATTACCATCTTGGCTGCCTCACTCCCCACTGACTTACATCCTTCCTCGACTGTCTCATCCCATACTGTACCTCTCTATTTCCCAAACACCACTGACACACACATTCCTCCCCCAGCTGCCTCAACCCCCTTGCGGACATACATCCATTGTTGGCTGCTTCATAACTCCCCTGCCACCTCATTCCCCACCGAATTGTCCTTCTCCAGCTTGCTCACTTCCCCACGACAGCCAAAAATCCCAGTTTCAGCTTCCTGCAATAATTTTAGGTGTTCCCATCTCCAAGCAGCACTCCTAGGTTTGGCTGTATGAAGCCTGCCCCTGGTTGTACTCTCTCCACAGGTACAATCAATGGCAGACTTATTTTGTTTATAAATGTAAACCTTTCTGTTTAGGCCCCTTAACCCTCCTCTTATGTTAGCTTTCTGTTACTATCCATGATGTTAACGGGTCGGTTTTGACCCCTGTCTTAAATCAACCATAAAATACCCTCTGTACAATTATTTATCATCCAATTTGTTTCTTACCTCTTGGTTACCTTGTTAGGCTTCTTTATCCTTGAAAAGATTGGTTTTAATATTTTTGGTGTGACCCCTTAGACCTTTCTTTTGATAGCATAACTCTCATTTTCAAATTTAAAAAATGGTAAAATAAACCTCAATAGAATATTATAAATTGGTCCTACGTTTCTTTACTTTATTTAGAGAAGCAGACAAGCAGGAAAAGAGATAGGCCCCTCCCTAACTACAGCTCACAGGGTTGAGAGGTGATTGGCTGTCAGTGTTACTAAGCAGAGAGAGTGTTTATGATTTCAGTTTTGGCACTTATTAGTGTCCAATAATCCTATATTATAACTGGGTCAGAATTGACCCTAACACCATAAATGTCTTAATTTTCACCACAGTATTTTATAATTTAGTGAAAAGGATTCTTTTTCTATTACATTGTTTAAATAGAGGTTCCTGACAAAGTAAAAAAATCTTGATGCAATAAACAAATTTATGTGATAATTATAGACATTCAAAACCTGAAAACGGGTCGGTTCTGACCCTAAGGCCCCATACACACGAGAGAATTTATCCGCGGATACGGTCCAGCGGACCGTTTCTACGGATAAATCCTCTCAAAGATTTCCGCAGATTTCGATGCGATGGAGTGTACACACCATCGCATTGAAATCCGCGCGGAAATCCTCTGCCGATGACGTGTCGCGCCGTCGCCGCTATTATGACGCGGCGACGGGCGCGACGCTGTCATATAAGGAATTCCACGCATGCGTCAAATCATTACGACGCGTGCGGGGAATCCCTTTGGACGAATGGATCCGGTAAGTCTGTACAGACGAGCGGATCCATCCGTTGGAATGGATTCCAGCAGATGGATTTGTTGTGCATCACAGCAAATATCCGATCTGCTGGAATCCATCCCAGAGGAGATTTCTCCGCGGAAACAGATCCGCTGGCGTGTACACACCATAGGATCTATCCGCAGAAACCCATTTGCTGGGATTTATCTGCGGATGGATTCTATCGTGTGTACGGGGCCTAACACAATAGGAGGGTTAAAGCAACCCTGTTGCTGATTTAATCGTTTTTAAAAAGAACCATATGACAAACCAGTAATTTGAGCCTTGATAAAGGGGGAGCATAATAAACACTTTAATTTTGTGTTTTATTTTGTATCTTGTATTTTTTGTGAATTGAGATATATATTAAGACTGCTTTACCTTTGAGCTCTATTTCTGTTATGTCTTCAGTTGTTCACCTGAAGATCTTTTGAGGTTTCTTTTATGTTAGAGAAACTACTTATGCTGAGAAATGTGCTCACTAGTATAGTTTTACCTCCACACCAAGAAAAAAAAAATCAGAGGCAATAAAAACTTGACAGGTGTTCACACCCCACAGTAGGCAGATATCAAGATAGATCCAGGCATATATGATAACTTTGTATAAAAATACATTTAATGATTTTTGTTGAATATGCATTTGATTTGATTTTTGATCTCAACCTGGATTTAAGCTTTAAAATTAGAGAAGAAGCATGTCAGTAAATTTGGAAGACATAGCGCTGTGAGATTTGATACATTTGGAAACCTCCTTTTGCAGATGGGTGTCTTCATGGATTAAAATAATGCAGCTGGAGCTGGACAACTTAATATCCAAGAAATGTCTCTAAACTTGGAGTAGGAAGTCATTAACAGACTGAGGACAGAGGGAGAGGATGTCAGCGAGGGCTCTGCAGGTGAAAGGAAGAAGCATGAACTATAAATTTTATGTAACTAAAGGGCTGTCAATGGGAGAAGCATCTGGTCAGACTACACAAATAATGATGGTTTGAAGGCTGTTAGAGAAAACATTTTCACGCCTCTACAAATGGCATTGGGAAACGTATGTCTGTAATATTATAGTACTATTTAAACTATGCTTTCATTTGTATGAGCTGAAGATACACAAGCAGTGTTAGGCTTTCAAGCCAGAGGGGCTGAGAATTCTATGGCTGTTTTCTCCCTAATAGTTCATCTTTCTAACACACATATGGGTGATGCTCAGTTGATTTCTAGTCTGGTAACTGTTTTTTAAATTGGTCCACTGAAAAGTTGGTGTTTACTCATCCACTCACTATGGTGAGATGCATATGTTGCTTCCAATTGACCTATCCATCTTCTGATACTCTTAGATGTGCTTCATATTTTTTTTTGAGCCTACCCCTACCAAATTCAGTCTGCCTACTAAATCCTGGAAAGGATATCATCATCAATTGTTTCACTACAAGTAGAGTCGAAGATTGTAAGCTCTAACAAGCAGGGCCCTCTGATTTCTCCTGTATTGAATTGTTTTGCAACTGTACTGTCTACCCTCATGTTGTAAAGCACTGTGCAAACCATTGGCGCTATATAAATTCTGTATACGCATAATATTAAGTAGAGGGAATATAGACCTGAACCTGTTGGACTTCGGAGCTCAGGTAACACCACTGTACCAAGTTTGTTACCTACCACCTGAGACCATGCAAGAGATCCTTCAACTTGTACAGATGGTCTTTCTAAAAGCCTCAGTAAATTATGCTGGAAACAGTCAGGATCACATGTTTTTTTGGAAGCTATTGAAGAAAAGACTCATTAGTGGAAAAAATGTATATCCTGATGTGATCAGCTCCAGAGCATTACAAAAGAGTTGTGGACTGGTCACTTTTGATGTTTGCCACCTAATAGCAGCCCAGTGACTAGTGACTCTTTGGACCAGGGTACTTTAGGCACAATCAAATGCAGCCCCCCCAACCTCCACTTAAGTTTCAGTAGGCGGGGGGAGAGGAAAAACTTGGGAACTGGAAGTGTTCTACCATGCTAACTCACTGAATGGAAGACGAGAGTCCAAACCCTTTTCCTGGAAAGCAAAGAATTGTTTTGCAAGAAGATATTTGATGCAGGGTGTACAAAAAGCACCCAGCACTGCATTTGATTACAGGATGAACATTTTGTCAGGATTCCCCAGGGGATTTTTTTAAATCAAGAATATTTTTATTCAAAAGCTTATTTAAATTTCCAGAACAAGCAAAGGGATTAACATGGGCCATCTGGATCACATACTAACTAAAACCCATCAGTAAATATGAGCATGTCAAATTACAGGAAAAATGCAAAACTGACATAAGACCATACAGTTATCATACCAGAGAAAACACCCATGTTTGCTCAAAGTACAACTAGGTAGCCTTCCAGAAATATAAAGAAGTATACCTCAGGGGTGTGTTATCCTACAAAAAAACAATCCATTACTAGGTCAAGTGGGCTCAAGCTCAGGCTGTCCAACCAGGGACCCCAGTGGTTCTCATAATTGCAGGGGGCAGCCCCTGTGCTGGTATATACACTCACCCACCACTTTATTAGGTACACCTGTTCAATTGCTATGGTTTTGCTGATCTACTGGGATTTTCACGCACAACCATCTCTAGGGTTTACAGAGAATGGTCTGAAAATGAGAAAATATCCAGTGAGTGTGAGTTGTGTGGATAAAAATGACTTGTTGATGTCAGAGGACAATGGGCAGACTGGTTTGAGATGATAGAAAGTAGCTCAAATAACCACTCATTACAACCAAGGTATGCAGTATACCATCTCTGAATGCACAACTCATTGAACCTTGAAGCAGGTGGGCTACAGCAGCAGAAGACCACACACCTGTCAGCTAAGAACATAAAACTGAGGCTACAATTCACACAGGCTCACCAAAAGTTGACAATAGAAGATTGGAAAGCATTGCCTGGTCTGATGAGTCTCGATTTCACCTGTGACATTCAGTTGGTAGGGTCAGAATTTGGCTTAAACAAAATAAAAGCATAGATCCATCCTGCCTTGTATCAATGGTTCAGGCTGCTGGTGGTGGTGTATTGTTATTCTTGCTATTGTTGCTAACCATGTCCATCCCTTTATGACTACCGTGTACCCATCTTCTGATGGCTACATCCAGCAGGATAATGTACAATGTCACAAAGCTCAAATCATATCAAACTGGTTTCTAGAACATGAAAATGAATTCACTGTACTCCAATGGCCTTCACAGTCACCAGATCTCAATCCAATAGAGTACCTTTGGGATGCGGTTGCAATTCGCATCATGGATGTACAGCCGACAAATCTGCAGCAACTGTGTGATGTTATCCTGTCAATATGGACCAAAATCTCTGAAGAATTTTTCAAACACCTTGTTGAAACTACGCCACAAAGAATTATGGCAGTCCTGAAGGCAAAAGGGGGCCCAACCCAATACTAGCATGATGTACCTAATAAAGTGTCAGTTAGTGTATATGGGGCCAGATTCACAGAGCAGATATCTGTTGTTGTTCTATCTGTTGTTCTATCTATGCGACTGATTCATAGAATCAGTTACGCATAGATAGCTATAAGATCCGACAGGTGTAATTGTTTTACACTGTCGGATCTTAAGATGCAATACCGCGGCCGCCGCTGGGGGGAGTTTGCGTCGTAAACCAGCGTCGGGTATGCAAATTAGGAGTTACGGCGATCCACGACGGTTTTTCGCGTTCGCTACGTCGCCGCTAGTCTAGTTTCTCGTCGCAAAGTTAGCCGTTTTTTTTTATGCCTTAACTTTACACAGCAATCGTATTGCTGTATAAAGTATGGCCGTCGTTCCCGCGTCGAAATTTAAAAAATAACGTCTTTTGCGTAAGCCGTCCGGGAATACGGAATTACGCTATGCGCGTCGCCGTTCGAAAAAATTACGTCACTTCACGCAAAGCACGGCAGGAGTTCGGAAACGGAGCATGCGCGGTAGGTCCGGCGCGGGAGCGCACCTAATTTAAATGGCACACGCCCATTTAAATTGGCCCGCCTTGCGCCGGAGGCCGCCGGCGTAGGTTTTCATCGCAAGTGCTTGGTGAATCAGGCACTTGTGATGAAAAATTGCGGTGGTGTAACGTATCTACGATACGTTACGCCGCCGCTCATCTACGTGAATCTGGCCCTATGTTTCTAATCTAAGGGTGTCCCCATACTTTGCAGTGTTTTTGTATAGGGGGTCTGATAATTCCCAGTGACCCTAGGAGAAAATCTCTTTGCCTGGAATAAGGAACTAACCACTGCTTCCTTTGTGTAGGCAGACAGTTGAACGTCATCTAGGATTCCCAACATGCAGTGTTTGAGTTCAAGTGGGAGTGAGGGAGTGAGGCCTGGAATACATTAGTCAGAGTACTTACCATTCCCTCCCAGTACATATGCAGTTTGTGGCATCTCCATAGAAGGTGAATTAAGTCACCATGGTCCTGGCTGCATTATGACAGGTTGGGTCTTCCAGGATAGTATAATTGTATAAGCTTTTGGGTCACATTGAGCGAGTATTGTTGTACTGTTTTCAGTGCCTGTTCCCAATTATCCTCTACAAATGGTCCAAGTTCTACTGCCCACCATATTTTAAATTTTAAAAGGAAAGCACTTCAGGAACTCTGTCAGTAACATAACGTAACATCTAGAGGTGAAACCCTTGGTGGTGGTACTGGCCACATATTGAAAAGTGGAGTTGGGGTCTGACATCATACCATGTGAGTGCCCTGTGCTGTCACTGCATGTTTGAGTTGGGAGTAAAAAAAATACATGGACTTTGGGAGAGAGAACTTTTCTCGTAAATGTTTAAAGGTACATAGAGTACCGTTGATACATATGTGAAGTAGCACTGAATTCCCACCATCTAGAGGCATGTTGTAGCTTGGCTATCTCCTGGTACGTTATTATACCATATTGGGCTGTATTGAGTGAAACCGGTGACCTGCTGGATTTGTTTGGTTTGATTCCAAATTTTTTAGAGAAGGCTATAAGTAGGAAGGAGCCTAAAAGGTTTGGTGAAGGTCAATGCCTCCAGCCCAGTTGAGAGGTCAGTCACCTTAATAGTATACAATAAGATACATACAGTGGAATTGGCCTGGAGATTTAGAAAAACCTTAGAGAGCAGCTTAACCATATTGAACAGGTATCATCTGGGAATCCAGGAGCCATTGTGCTTCTAGTATTTTAGTGGTTGGAAGAAAAACATCTCTCTTTGAATATGCATAGGTTACCATCCTATGACGATAAGGATAGGATGATACAAGAGCAATATATATTTCCATGCAAAAAGGATGCTCTACACTGCCCCTAGGATTTGATGGATTTGACAGAATGCCCCAAGTACTGATTGGTGTTCCAGTTACACTATATTGCCAAAAGTATTGGGGCGCTTGCCTTTATACACACATGAACTTTAGTGGCATCCTAGTCTTAGTCCATAAAGACATGGATGAGCGAGTTTGGAGTGGAGTGGAGGAACTTGACTGGCCTGCACAGAGTCCTGAACTCAACCTGATACAACACCTTTGGGATAAATTAGAGTGGAGACCGAAAATGGATGTCAAGCACCTTGAGGCGATTCAGTTCGCATTTGTAGCCCTATATAAGTAATTCACTCACTCACCGCAAGCCAGACCTTCTCACCCAACATCAGTGATGTCCTATGAGAATGCAGAACCCCTGAGCTTCTGCCTGGACAGTGCTGATTGGCCCTGTGCTGATCACATGCACTCTCCCAAGAAAAAAATAAAAACTCTCTACCAATACACACCAAACTGCGCATGTGCAGCTTGTCCCCTAGCTCTGTAATTAAAATAGCAGCAGATATATTGGAGACAAGATGATCAGTGGAGACATGATCAAACAGCCTTTTTACACTATGCAGAGGATTAACCCATTAAGTTCCACAGTATAACAAGCATGCTTTACTGTATATACAGACTGATTTTACTGTTGTAGTTTTAGTAACACTAACTGCAATTAAATTAATACTGGTAACGCACTCACTATAATATTTGGAGTGTTCGTCTGTAATACTTGCTTTGTGTCCTGAACCAAACCAAGGTTTTGCTCTTCGTTACTTACAATCTCTCTTGTCCCTATCTCTCAAACCATGATCTAATAATCTAATATTTATGTTTTTTTTCTGTAATATAATACCCTCTACCTTGATGAAAACCTGCCTGGGGTCTCCCTTCTAAACTAAGACCTAGAAAAGCTGCTTTCATAGTGTGCATTTTTCATTGAAATAATATACTTTAATTTTGATTTCTTTTGATTATTTACTGTTTATAATATAGACATACAGTTGTGTTAATACGTTTTTTTTTATACATATTTGTTTATTCGTTTGCAATATAAAGTTTTGACAGGCATTTAACAAAAGGCATATCTTGTATACAATGAGCATTACATAACCAGTAACCGAACATGGCCAACTTATAACACATTAGTAACTTAACCCTGTTTTCCCTAACGGAGAGAAACTTGATATAATTGTTTACCAAAATTACTGTATGTGGACCACGTAGGGCAAAGAACCAGTCCTTCCATTTAGGTTATTGTGTCTTTAGATCACCGGGCATCATGTTGATGGCACCACGACCCTTCAATCTGACCGGCAGGGAGGGGGCAGTGAGGCCTGAATGAAGGTTGCACGTTGTAGTGTGTGTGTGTGTGTGAATGGTGAATGGATGTCTTCTACTGTTGGAAAGCAAATACGTTGACGAAAATGTGGGAGGCATGGGTGACATTAAGTCATGTCCACCACCGGGTGGCCCAGGAGCTATGAGCCACAAGGGGGCATTGGGAGACACCCGGTCTAAATTTGTTATCACCTTATTACCCTAATGCCATGCCAGCTAGCTAAAATCTAGAGAGCCTCGAGAGCAGCGTTTGGCATAGATCTGAGTAGTGCATCTACCAGTGAGGCTCTAGAGCCACGTGGTGCAGTCAGCAGAGCAGTGAAGCAGGACGAGGAGGCCTCCAGGAACCAGTCATAGACATAAGTAAGTTGGGACGCTAGAAAATAGTGCCATGAATTTGGGCAGGCCAATCCACCATCAGATTTGGCAGCTTGGAGAGATGCTCTTGCAATACGTCTGTGTTTTCCCTGCCAGAGGAAGGTGGATAAGATCGAGTTTATTTTTTTTAAATGTTTTTTAAACAAAAAAACTGGGGATGCCCGGTAAGTATATCATTTTAACCACTTGCCTACTGTGCACATATACCCCCTTCCTGCCCAGACGAGATTTTAGCTTCCAGCACTGCGTCGCTTTAACTGACAATTGTGCGGTCGTGCGACGTGGCTCCCAAACAAAATTGATGTCCTTTTTTTTCTCACAAATAGAGCTTTCTTTTGGTGGTATTTAATCACCTGTGCGGTTTTTATTTTTTGGGCTATAGACAAAAAAAGAGCGTAAATTTTGAAAAAAAACACAATATTTTTTACTTTTTGCTATAATAAATATCCCAAATAAAAAAATAAAAAAAAGTGTTCTCAGTTTAGGCCGATACGTATTCTTCTACATATTTTTGGTAAAAAAAAAATCGCAAAAACCGTATAGTGACTGGTTTGCGCAAAAGTTATATTGCCTACAAAATAGGGAACATAATGATTTTTTTTTTTTTTTACTAGGAATGGCGGCGATCTGCGTTTTTTTTTCGGGACTGCAACATTATAGCGGACACATCGGACAATTTTGGGGCCATTCACATTTATACAGTGAACAGTGCTATAAATATGCATTGATTACTGTATAAATGTGACTGGCAAGGAAGGGGTTAACCACTAGGGGGCGGGAAGGGGTTAAATGTGTAGCCTAGTGAGTGTTATAACTGTAGGGGGAGGGGGTGACCGATCTGTGTCCCTATGTACAAGGGACACAGCATCGGTCTCCTCTCCATGACAGGACGTGGAGCTCTGTGTTTACACACAGAGCTCCACGTCCCTGCTCAGTTACTGGGCAATCGTGGGTGCCCGGCGCATTGTGTTCCCAGTGATGCGACGGGTGCGCGGGCGCGCCGTAGTCGGCGCGCGCACCTTCTAGCGGCTTTAAATGACAGGACGTCATATGACGTCATATGACGTCCTGTCAGAACAATAGAGTATTCCGCCCGCCGTCATTTGTGTTAAGTGGTTAAAAATGTTCACATGGCCAGATTAAGAGGCAAGGAGGTCCAGGTGCATAAAGTGGATAGGTCCACAATAATATAAATCCCTAAGGCCCCTTTCACACTGGGGCGAGAGGTGCGCTGACGGCATAGTGGTGCTATTTTTAGCGACGCTATACCATCAGAATTGCGGCGGTATTCGGCCGCTAGCAGTGCGTTTTTTAACTCCCGCTACTGGCCAAAAAAGGGTTAATACTGCCAGCCAGAAGGGGTGATTTTGACAAAATATGACTCCAGAAAGAAAGTGGTGGATTTTCACCTTAAAGTCTCTCGTGCCACTGGGTATGAACACGGAACTGAGTATGCAACCATTTTTAGAATAAAATATCTAGCCCATCCTGGCCGGCAACAATGACATGCAGAGAGTGGATCCCAATCTCCTAGTACCTAATGGCTATGCCATTCGCACTATTAAGATGGGCAAACCATCTGAGCATAAGGACAGGTGCCTCTATTAGGGAACCCGTATGTCATAGGCTAGATGCATCCTTTCAATTTATAAGGATGCAGCGCATGACATTTGGGCATATTATATTAGCATGAACCTTTATCAAATTTCACGTATATATGTATGACTTGACGGGTGGTCTTGCTTCTGTCCACAGGGGTGTGCAACCTACATATCAATTGTAGTAACTCCTCTCGCCACTTACCCTGACATCAGGGATGTATGAGAAGCATTCAAAGTAATGTTGTTGTGTTTAGTGTCAGTTAACATAAGTATCTAGAAACAATGACAACCAGCACATAGAGTAGAAAAACCTATTTGTTTCAACTCCAATTAATTGTCATTAATGAGAGACAGACGTGCACCGATAGGTTATAAGGGAGCAATGCACACCTCCCTCTCATCGTCCAGACGAAGCTACGCACTACACGTTGCGAAACGCGTTGACGTCACGCAGTGCCGGACGCCGCAGAAGCTATTCCCCGACCAAGCGGGAGATAGGAAAAAATCCTGAGCTTTGTATATATCTGTGCAATAGCATGTGCCAAACACACGGGACAGACGGGTGCCAGTGATTGGAGAAATATAGGCATAGTACTACACGACAGGACGCACGGCTTGGCACTCCATCAACCTACTGACCAGCAGAGGCGCATCTGGATGACACAGATGCCGGGAGCTGTATACATCCAACAGAAGGTGTAAGGTGTACAGTGGGTGACTGCGATATTGTGTCAATCTCGCTCCCTTTCTCGGCGAGATTGACCACCTACGAGCCCCATCGCGGGAGCCAGCGCCGAGCTGGCTTGCCGCGATGGAGACAAAGCCGTCATAGAAGCGACGGGAGATCCGACTTGGATTCCCGCCAATTCTATCTGCAGTATTTGGTATGCATTCCTGAGAGGGAGAACTCCACGCCAATTTTTAAATAAAAAATCGACATGGGTTCCCCCCCCAGGAGCATACCAGGCCCTTAGGTCTGGTATGGGTTGTAAGGAGACCCCCCCTACACCGAAAAACTGACGTAGGGGGTCCCCCTACAATCCATACCAGACCTGTATCCAAAGCACGCTACCCGGCTGGCTAGGAAAGGAGTGGGGACGAGCGAGCGCCCCCCCTCCTGAGCCACACCAGGCCGCATGCCCTCAACATGGGGGGTTGGGTGCTCTGGGGCAGGGGGGTGCACTGCGGGGCCCCCCCACCCCAGAGCACCCTGTCCCCATGTTGATAAGGACAGGGCCTCTTCCCGACAACCCTGGCTGTTGGTTGTTGGGGTCTGCGGGCGGGGGGCTTATCGGAATCTGGGAGCCCCCTCAAATAAGGGGGCCCCCAGATACCGGCCCCCCACCCTAAGTGAATGGATATGGGGTACATCGTACCCCAACCCATTCACCTGGAGGCAAAGTGTTAAAGTTAATAAACACACGAAACAGGGTTTTTAAAATAATTTATTAGTCTGCTCCGGGGCCCCCCCTGTCTTCTTTAGCTCTTTCACCAGGGGGGGCTTCTTCTTCCGCTCTCCGGGGGGTCTTCTGCTCTCCTGGGGTTCTCCCCCGCTCTCCGGGGGTCTTCTCCGCTCTCGGGGGGTCTTCTTCTATCTTCGCCGCTCTCCGCTGTTGACTCGGCGCACCCTGGTTCTTCTCCTTCAGGGCTGGACGCCGCTATATTCGCTATCAATTCACTATCAATTACTAGCAGGCGGCCAGCCCGCTGTTCTGTGACGTCTTCTTCTTCTCTTCTCTTCTTCTCCCTTCTTCCGATGTTGAACCGACGCCTCTTCTCGCTGCAATGACAGGTGCGTGGTTTGCATCCGACTTATATAGGCCTCATCAGTCCCATCATGCTCCGGTACCTACCCACATGGGTAGGTACCACGTGGGTAGGTACCGGAGCATGATGGGACTGTGACATCATAAGAGAGGCCTATATAAATCGGATGCAAACTGCGCACCCGTCATTGCAGCGAGAAGAGGCGTCGGGTCAACATCGGAAGAAGGGAGAAGAAGAGAAGAGAAGAAGAAGACGTCACAGAACAGCGGGCCGGCCGCCTGCTAGTAATTGAGCTAACACACGAAGATAGCGGCGGCCAGCCCTGAAGGAGAAGAACCGGGGTGCGCCGAGTAAACAGCGGAGAGCAGCGAAGATAGAAGAAGACCCCCCGAGAGCGGAGAAGACCCCCCGGGAGCGGAGAAGACCACCGGAGAGCGGAGGAGACCCCCCGGAGAGCAGAAGACCCCCCGGAGAGCGGAAGAAAAAGCCCCCCTGGTGAAAGAGCTAAAGAAGACAGGGGGGCCCCCGGAGCAGACTAATAAATTATTTTAAAAACCCTGTGTCGTGTGTTTATTAACTTTAACACTTTGCCTCTAGGTGAATGGGTAGGGGTACGATGTACCCCATATCCATTCACTTAGGGTGGGGGGCCGGTATCTGGGGCCCCCTTATTTGAGGGGGTTCCCAGATTCCGATAAGCCCCCCGGCGTGAGACCATGACAACCAACGGCCAGGGTTGTCGGGAAGACATGGGGACAGGGTGCTCTGGGGTGAGGGGGCCCCGCAGTGTGCCCCCCTGCCCCAGAGCACCCAACCCCCCCATGTTGAGGGCATGCGGCCTGGTACGGCTCAGGAGGGGGGGGGCGCTCGCTCGTCCCCACTCCTTTCCTGGCCGGCCGGGTAGCGTGTTTTGGATACGGGCCTGGTATGGATTGTAGGGGTACCCCCTACGTCGGTTTTTTGGCGTAGGGGGGGTCTCCTTACAACCCATACCAGACCTAAGGGCCTGGTATGCTCCTGGGGGGGGACCCATGTCGGTTTTTTATTTAAAAATTGGCGTGGAGTTCTCCCTCTCAGGAATGCATACCAAATACCGCAGATAGAATTGGCGGGAATCCAAGTCGGATCTCCCGTCGCTTCTATGACTCGCTCGCTGGAATGTGCTTTGTCTATTCCAGCCAGTGTGAGATGTCGGCACCATGTCGCCGAGAATCAGCGCGATGCTGTCGTGCTAGAAACACAATATCGCGGTCACCTACTGTAAGATCCAGCCGTTTACCATCATCTCTCAACCTACGGGGATGGTAAGATCGTTCATGTTTTACCACATCTAAGTTGCAGTCCAAGTGCCCAATAACAATGCAATACCTAGCTACATAGAAAATCGTCCAGTATTTGCTACACTGACTGAATTAAGGTGTGCATTTCAGCCCAGGCACCTTGCAGACTTTACTGCGTCCTGTAGTTAACAGAGATGGAAAACATGGAAATCGATGGACAGCCGCACTGTGGATAAACTTGAGGAAGTTGTCTTTATTGATAAAAGTAAGACATGTACATCCAAAGATACAGTCACATAAGGGGACAGCCGACGCGTTTCGCACACAATTAGTGCTTAGTCATGGCTTACTTTTATCAATAAAGACAACTTCCTCAAGTTTATTCGGAGTGCGGCTGTCCATCGATTTCCATGTTTTCCATGTTTGCCTAGTGCATTGCCAGCACCTTGGACTCCTGGGAGGTTCCTCCAATTGTCTGCTAAAGATCCACCTGGAGCGGTGACTCCCTTCCCTTGTGTATTTTGGAGTTAACAGAGATGATTGCACCGGAACTTTGGGAGTGAATGCACTCTTTCAACAGCCCACATATAGGACAATTCGATTGTTGCAATCACAGTTTCAGGACAAGATCAGTTCTGTGGCATTTCTCTGATTGCTTCAGGATCTAATCCATCAGCAACTAGATACCATCAGTTAGCCCTGCATATTGTCCAGTAATTACTTCATATTTCAATCTCCCGTGGGGACGCACATACTGTCAATTCCCAATTTTCTAATTACCAATTTAAACATACACGGTGTAATTACCATAGGGGAATCCCAGTAAGTGCGATCCATTAGGCATCCGGACTGCCATAGTTAATTGTTGTCCATGTTTGTCTATGTTTTTTAAGTGTTGTTTGTTTGTACATTACAATAAACCCTGTTTATTGGTGCAACATCGGCCGGCCAAAGCAAGTTGGTTTTTAATATCAGCTACTAGTAGCTTACATATTTGTTAACTATCCACCCCAGTATTACTAATTTTGTACTACTATTTAACAAACTTTTTCTGACCTATATTATTGTCCGTCACTGCCTTAGTAGCCCCTCATATCCCCGGGGGTATCCCACTCTTGGTTTCCCCTGTGGGATATACCTCCAATATATATGCAAGAGTTTAGACAGCACTTTAACATCACTATTTAATAGTGAGATTGGACGAAAGAACCCACATAACAATTTGTTGTTCTCGGGTTTGGGCAAGACTACAATCAGGGCTTCACACATGGAGGCAGGAAGCTCGCCTTCCTCTAATGCCTGTCCGAACAGAGAATGTAGTTTCTGTGCTAAGTCTTCTGCATAGTTCTTGTACCATTCGGCAGGTAGACCATCTAATCCTGGAGTCTTGTTAGGGGGGGAGAGAATATCTGGCCACTGTAACTGAATCGTCAGGTGTTTATCCAAAATAAGTTTGTGAGAGTCCTCCAATTAATGGAATTCATAGAAGGACTTAAATGTCTGGTTTATGATTAAAGGATCCGATGAAACTGAACCATCAGGTAGTTGGATTTGTGGTATGAATCTATTTGTGTATTCCGCTTAGAAAGATAGGCTAGCATCTTGCCATTTCCCCCACTATGCTTGTGTAACCTAGCTGACAAATAGAGTTGTTGCTTCTCAGTTGTGTCCACCCTATGGAGTTTCAGTGCTTTATGTGCTCCCACCAAGACACCATGGGAGTCCGGAGTGGGGAGTGCAGTATATTGGGCCCTAGCTGTCTCTAAAGAGGACTCCAGGGTCCGAAGGGTAGCCTGAGTAGATTTCCTATGCCTAGCGATTTTCAGAGGTATAAGATCCCCCCAACAGTTGCCCTAAAGGCATCCAATGTGGGGCCTGTGGATGAGGACCTGGTATTGTCCCTCCATTAGTGAGACATGTCCTGCCGGATGGGTTCCTGAAATTCAGGAGTGGATATCCAGAGGGGACAGATCTTCCACAGTTGAAAGATGGGCCTATGTCCTAATAGTAGTTCCTCACACAGGGCAGAGTGGTCAATTATTGTCAGAGTTAAATAGGAGACTGTCTGGATATATGGGTCTAGATCCAGTGTCCCCAGGGCATAGTCCAGCCTTGAAAGAGTACAGTACACCCGAGATTGGCATGAGAAAACCCTAACTGTGGGGTAAGCCCTGCATATTGTCCAGTAATTACTTCATATTTCAATCTCCCGTGGGGACGCACATACTGTCAATTCCCAATTTTATAATTACCAATTTAAACATACACAGTGTAATTACCGTAGGGGAATCCCAGTAAGTGCGATCCATTAGGCATCCGGACTGCCATAGTTAATTGTTGTCCATGTTTGTCTATGTTTTTTAAGTGTTGTTTGTTTGTACATTACAATAAACCCTGTTTATTGGTGCAACATCGGCCGGCAAAAGCAAGTTGGTTTTTATTATCAGCTACTAGTAGCTTACATATTTGTTAACTATCCACCCCAGTATTACTAATTTTGTACTACTATTTAACAAACTTTTTCTGACCTATAATATTGTCCGTCACTGCCTTAGTAGCCCCTCATATCCCCGGGGGTATCCCACTCTTGGTTTCCCTTGTGGGATATACCTCCAATATATATGCAAGAGTTTAGACAGCAGACATGTCCTACCGGATGGGTTCCTGAAATTCAGGAGTGGATATCCAGAGGGGACAGATCTTCCACAGTTGAAAGATGGGCCTATGTCCTAATAGTAGTTCCTCACACAGGGCAGAGTGGTCAGATATTGTCAGAGTTAAATAGGAGACTGTCTGGATATATGGGACTAGATCCAGTGTCCCCAGGGCATAGTCCAGCCTTGAAAGAGTATAGTACACCCAAGATTGGCATGAGAAAACCCTAACTGTGGGATTTTTTTGCTGCCATAGGTCAACATAGATAAAGGAAGTGCACCACTGACAAAACAGCCTAGATTCATAATGGAGAGGCTTTAATCGGTCCAGACAGGGGTCAAGTACCAAGTTGATGTCCCCAACAATAAGGGTAACAAGCATTTGTAAAATGGAGAAATGAACACTCAATTCCGTGAAGATTGTAGTCGTGATGGGGGGCGCATATGCCACCACTAGCAGTAATGGCATGGCATATACTGTGCATAAAAGAAAGATATAACAGCCTTTAGGATCTAGAATAGGGATGAGCTGAACACCCCCCCATTCGGTTCGCACCAGAACCTTTGAACGGACCAAACGTTTGCGCAAACATTTAGAACCCCATTGACGCCAATGGGACTCGAACGTTCGAATTCAAAAGTGCTAATTTTAAAGCCTTATATGCAAGTTATTGTCGGAAAACGGGTTTGAGAACCCGGGTCTTGCCCCAGGGAACATGTATCAATGGAAAACAAAGTTTTAAAAACAGTCGTTTTTTTCTGGAGCAGTCATTTTAATGATGCTTAAAGTGAAACAAATAAAACATTTAAAAATCCTTTAAATATCGTACCTGCTGAGTGTCTATAGTATGCCTGTGAGGTGGCACGTATTTAGAACTGTCCCTGCACAAAATGAGATTACTAGAAGGAAAAAAGTAATTTAAAACTGCTTGTGGCTTTAATGTAAAGTCTGGTCCCTGCAATATGGATGAAAAACATTGAGAAAAATAGCATGGGTTTCCCCCCACTCCCCCCAGGTCATTACAAGCCCCTTTGGCCCTATATACTTTGAACAGCATTCTACAGGCGGTGCAAACAAGACAGGCACTGTACTGTAGGTTTGTTAAGTAGAATCTGTTTGTAATTTTGAACTGGATTTGAATTTTAAAGTGTAGCTCCAGCCATTAAATCTATTTTGAAGCTTTTCTGAAAACATAGAGAAGGGTTATCACCCCTGTAAACATTTGTTTTGCTGTCTGTGTGCATTTGTTCAGAAGATTGCAATTCACTTTCTGTCCCAATGACAAATGATGTTTTGAAAAGAAAAAAAAATTGTGAAACAAGGATTGGTGATAAAGCATCAGTGGACAGGAGACACCTCTTACAGAAGAGAATTTCCCTTCCTAGGGGTAGATTTCCTCTCACTTCCTGTTGTCTCCTTCCGCAAGTAGGAGTCATTTGTAAGTTGGATGTTTGAAAGTAGGGGCCTGCCGTATATACTCTGCAGAAATTTGGGCCCTAGGTTTTGGTGTTGCCACAACACTGTAAGCCCTCACAGTTAATCTTGGCGCTGGAACGCCCTGCTGTGTGAACTATTATATCAAGAATTGTAATTACATGCAATTGTTGAACTGTGGTATAAAAATTGGGCCTTTGGTGCTGGCGCTGGTGCCACAACTCTGTAAGCCCTCACAGTTACTCTTGGTGGGCACAGGAATGGGCCCTGCTGTGAAATATTAGATCAAGAATTGTAATTACATGCCCCTGTTGAACAGGGGCTGAAAAATTGGGCCTTAGGCACTGGTGCCACAACACTGCAACCCCTCACAGATACTCTAGTTGAAGCGCAGGAATGAGCCCGCTGCAAAGTATTGCATCAAACATTTTAATTACACGCCCCTGTTAAACAGGGGCGGAAAATTTGGGCCTTAGGCACTGGTGCTGGTGCCACAACACTGCAACCCCTTACAGATACTCTAGTTGGAGCGCAGGAATGAGCCCGCTGCAAAGTATTGCATCAAAAATTTTAATTACACGCCCCTGTTAAACAGGGGCAGAAAAATTGGGCCTTAGGCACTGGTGGCGGTGCCCAGAACCAAAAATGTTCTTACAAGCTATCAGCATGATCATTGAGGAGGAAAAGGATAGTCACTCAGCATAAAAGGATAGTCACTCAGCATAGGCAGTCTTGAAGGGATCTGACA
Source organism: Rana temporaria (assembly GCF_905171775.1). Lineage (NCBI taxonomy): Eukaryota > Metazoa > Chordata > Amphibia > Anura > Ranidae > Rana > Rana temporaria. The sequence goes on from NC_053494.1 coordinate 110,398,048, forward strand.
TTTCAAAAAAAAAATATTCAGTTACATTATTCAGGTGCTTGGTAGCAGGTGGTGATCCAAGCCTGATTCATTTTTACGAAGGTCAGTCGATCGACCGAGTCGGTGGAGAGGCGCACCCTGTGATTGTTTAGCTCAATTGCGTACTGTGCAAGCTCTGGCCAGTGATCCATCCTCAAGACCCAGTAAGCCAGGGGATTTTCGGTGGGAAGGGTGTCCAAATCTGATCTTGCCCATAGGTATTCCCGCACCATGTAAAACAGACGCTGGCGATGGTTGCTGGAACCGGTCATACCTTGGGGCTGCGGACTAAAAAATTGTCTGAACGCATCGGTCAGACGGCCATCTTCTCCACCGATCCTTCTGTGACTGACCGAAGCCTCAGCAACACGTTGTCCATGACCTGGATTTTGTAACCCCCCAGTCTCTGGGAACGCGTTGCACAGACCTTTCTGCAAGACCTCTCGAAGATGTTTCATCTTCTGCTCCCTCTGCGCCAGCAAGATAAGGTCCGCAACCTTATTCTTGTAACGTGGATCAAGGAGAGTTGCCAGCCAGTAATGATCCCTCTCCTTGATAGCACGAATACGAGGATCCTTCCGCAGGCTTTGCAGGATCAGGGAGGCCATACAACGCAGGTTTGCTGAGGCATTCGGTGCAGAGTCCTCTGGGTCACTGAGGATGACATGACAAGCAGCCACCTCATCCCAGCCACGTACAAACCCATGGGTTCCTTGGGACTGTAATTGATCCCTTGAAGACTGCTGCTGATGCTGAGTGCTAGGCTCCACCTCCATGCTGACACAATCCTCCTCGTTCTCTCCCTGTGTGATAGGTGGGCAAGCAGGAACACTGTCTAGATAAAGGGGGCCTTGAGAGGTAAGGAAGTCCTCCTCTTCCTCCCTGTGTTCTGCCTCAAGGGCCCTGTCCGTTATTCCACGCAGCGTGGGCTCCAACATGTGAATAAGAGGGACAGTCTCACTGATGCATGCACTGTCACTGCTCACCATCCTCGTGGACTCCTTAAATGGTGACAGGACAGTGCATGCATCCCTGATCATGGCCCACTGGTGTGGGGAAAAAAAACAAGCTCCCCTGACCCAGTTCTGCTGCCATATTATCACAGATACTTATTGATGGCCCTCTGCTGCTTGTGCAGCCGCTGCAGCATGGCCAGCGTAGAGTTCCACCTGGTGGGCATGTCACAGATTAGGCGGTTCTTGGGCAGGTTGTATTCCCTTTGGAGGTCTGCCAGCCGAGCACTGGCATTATATGACCGTCGGAAATGCACACAGACTTTCCTGCCCTGCTTCAGGACATCCTGTAAGCCCGGGTACCTGCCCAAGAACCGCTGCACCACCAAATTAAGGACGTGAGCAAAACAGGGCACATGGGTCAGTTGTCCCTGTCGAAGGGCGGAGAGGAGGTTGCTGCCATTGTTGCAAACCACCATTCCTGGCTTAAGCTGGCGTGGCATCAACCACCTCTGAGCCTGCCCCTGCAGAGCTGACAGAACCTCTGGCCCAGTGTGGCTCCTGTCCCCTAAGCACACCAGCTCAAGCACCGCATGGCACCTCTTTGCCTGCGTACCTGCGTAGCCCCTTGAACGCCTAAGGAGCACCGCTGGTTCCGAGGACAAATCAGCACAGGAAGAGGCCACAGAGGAAGAAGAAGAGGAGGGGGTGGAGGAGAGAGGTGTGTCACAACCAGTAGTAGCATTTTGGAGGCGGAACAACCTCCAACAGCTGCCAGCAGAGTCACACAATGTGCTGTGAAATATAAGTAAAGTCCCTGTCCATGCCTGCTGGACCATGAGTCAGCAGTAGTATGCACCTTACCACTGACTGCCCTGTCCAGCGAAGGCATGGACATTGCCTTCCACATGGCGGTAGAGAGCTGGAATCGCCTTCCGTGAGAAAAAGTGGCGTTTGGGAACTTGCCACTGAGGTACCGCATATTCCACAAACTCACGGAAGGAGGCAGAATCTACCAACTGAAAATGCAGCAGTTGAAGTGCTAGCAATTTAGCTAAGCTAGCATTTAACCGCTGGGCATGTGGTTGGCTGGGAGAGAACTTCTTTCGGCACTGCAGCAGCTGGGGCAAGGAAATTTGCCTGGTACAATCTGCCATCGGTGTACCGATAGTAGATTGCCTGCATGTACTAGGCTGTGACACACCTAATTCTACACCTTCTGTCCCATCGGTGCAGGCTTCAGAGAGGACTCAGGGTATAGTGGGGTTGGAGATCCCAGCTGATGAGGGGCAAGGGGAGGTCCGCTTTGTTTTTTGGTGTGGGTCTTTGAGGTACGCTTGCCAACGAACTGCATGGCAGGTCGACATATGTCTGGTCAAGCATGTGGTGCCCAAGCGGGTGATGTTTTGGCCACACAAGATACGCTTGAGACATATGTTGCAAACAGCAGCGGTACGATCTGATGCACTCGTCTCAAAAAAAGCCCACACCAAAGAACTTTTGGAATAACGATGAGACACAGCAGCGCCCTGCACATACGTAGCTCTGAGTTGTGATGCAGTTGGTGTGCTGCCCTTAAGCTGGCCCCTGGAGGGCATCCTGCCTTGTTGGAGATGTGCCTGTGCCTCCTCCTCCTCTCTCCTATCAGGCACCCATGTAGAGTCAGTGACCTCATCATCCCCTCCCTCCTCATCACTGTAGAAAACCTGGCATTATGCTTCAGCTGGGGGAACATGACTGCCAGATTGCTGTCCTTCTTGGGCACCCCCTCTCTCTGGGCTCACGTTACTGCCTTCCTCTAGCTGTGTACCATCATCGGAGCCTTCAAAACGCTGCACATCCTCATGCAGCGTGTACCCAACACTGTGGTCAAACAGTTCGGGGGACTCCTCAGGAGGGCATGGTGGGGCTAGGGATGGAATGACTGATGCTATTGAGCAGAGGGAAGAGGATGCCTTGGCAGTTGCTTTGCCAGACAAAGTACCCTGAGCCTGGGTGAGAGGATGAGGAGGATGAGGCTTGGTCATCCACTCTACCAAGACTTTGGCATGTTGCGGCTCAACACGGCCAGCTGCCGAAAACAAGGACGTGCTGATGAGGATGCACTGTGTTCACAACCAGCACTGTTGCCTCTAGACGCAGAGCCTGCTTGCCCTTGTGACTCTCTGCCTCTCCTTGTTGTCCTTCCAGACATACTAGCGGCCTGAAGAGGAAAAAGGCAGTACACACACCTCGTAGCTCTAGGTGCAATCTGCAGAGGACACGGGCAGTACACACCAAGTAGCTTTAGGTGCAAACTGCAGAGGACACGGGCAGTACACACCAAGTGCAAAATGGGGGGAATCCGCGCTTAGGATTTTGATTTGTGCTGCTGCCTCCCTAGGTGATCTCAGTAATGAGATTAATGGTAAAGTGTACTGTTATTGGGATAGTGGCACTGCAATTTAGATTCCACTGAAGTGTTTACAAGTCCTGTGGGAATACAGGTGTTGGGTAATCCGATTGGGGGATAGGTCCAATGCAGTGAACCTCCCCTGTTAAAGAACACAAGTTCTACAAATTACCCTATTTGCTAGTGCCAGATTGTATGGCTACCACATAGATACTGCGATACTGATCTGCAACAATAATTACACCTGACATCCACATATTGGGGCATCAGGCTAACAAAAGGACCTGTTCAGGTTTTTTTTCCACCCACTATCTATGTGGTAGCCATACAATCTGGCACTAGCAAATAGGGTAATTTGTAGAACTTGTGTTCTTTAACAGGGGAGGTTCACTGCATAGCTTTAGGTGCAAACTGCAGAGAACACGGGCAGTACACACCACGTAGCTTTAGATGCAAACTGCAGAGTACACAGGCAGTACACACCAAGTAGCTTTAGGTGCAAACTACAGAGAACAAAGGCAGTACACACCATGTAGCTTTATGGTGCACACTGCAGAGGACACAGGCAGTACACACCAAGTAGCTTTAGGTGCAAACTGCAGAGGACACGGGCAGTACACACACTATGTAGCTTTAGGGGCAAACTGCAGAGGACACGGGCAGTACACACCAAGTAGCTTTAGGAGCAAACTACAGAGGACAAAGGCAGCACACACACCATGTAGCTTTATGGTGCACACTGCAGAGGACACAGGCAGTACACACCAAGTAGCTTTAAGTGCAAACTACAGAGGACAAAGGCAGTACACACACCACGTAGCTTTATGGTGCACACTGCAGAGGACACAGGCAGTACACACTATGTAGCTTTAGGTGCAAACTGCAGAGGACATGGGCAGTACACACCAAGTAGCTTTAGGTGCAAATTGCAGAGGACAAAGGCAGTACACACACTACGTAGCTTTAGGTGCAAACTGCAGAGGACAAGGGCAGTACACACCAAGTAGCTTTAGGTGCAAACTGCAGAGGACAAAGGCAGTACACACACCACGTAGCTTTATGGTGCACACTGCAGAGGACACAGGCAGTACACACTATGTAGCTTTAGGAGCAAACTGCAGAGGACACGGGCAGTACACACCAAGTAGCTTTAGGTGCAAACTGCAGAGGACAAAGGCAGTACACACACCACGTAGCTTTATGGTGCGCACTGCAGACGACAATACACCACGTGACAATACTGCAGCTAGCACAATCACCTGCCTGCCAGTAAATTAGGAAGAGCTGATCTAGCTAAACTATACAGTGTATAAATATATGTACAACACCTGGAATTCATATGTATCCTCTACACACTGTAACTGACTAACCTGCCTGCTCTATCTACCTAGAAAAAAATGACACTCTCTCTCTGTCTCTAACCACCGCCGCAACACACAACACAAGGCAGACCTGCAGGCGGCCTTTTATAGTGTACTAAACCCTCTGAGCCATAATTGGCCAAAGCCACCCTGGCTTTGGCCAATTATGGCTCTCTGTTTTTTGCGCGCTGTGATTGGCCAAGCATGCGGGTCATAGTGCATGCTTGGCCAATCATCAGCCAGCAATGCACTGCGATGCCGCAGTGAATTATGGGCTGTGACGCGCCACTCGAATTTGGCACAAACGGCCCGTAACCTTCGTATTTCGACGAACGGTCGAACATACGATGTTGGAGTCGAACATGGGTTCGACTCGAAAACGAAGCTCATCCCTAATCTAGAACTATCTGGTCACATGAAAAGGGGAGCATAATTGGAATAGGTGGAGTGGTACCCATGCATAACCCAATGTTTTTTGAGGATGAGGACCTTGGACCCCATTAGGTGTCCTGCAGGCACATTATATGCGGTCTGTGTGCCTTAAGGAAATCAAATAGAGAGGCCCTTTTAAATTTGGAATTTAACACCCACACTATAGCCTCATGACAAGGCAAAAAATTGTAGATACCTGCCCCAGAAGTGATTCCAGAAGCTGGGATAGAAAAGACAAAACATATTACCAGAGGGAGATCACAGATCAGGTTTCAGGGGCCCAGTCAGACAAATGACCAGGCTGTTTCAGGGATTCAAACCAGGAGAGAGAATTTACAAGGGTTTGGAAGAAATGCACCTGGCCCTATGGTAGACAACCCTCAATGTGGCAGGAAATAACATGGAGTATTGGCTGGTCTTCTCCCTCAATTTTTGTTTAACATGTTTGTTCTTGGCCCTCGAAGTGCGGACAGCTGGGGAGTAGTCAGGAAAGAGGGACACCATTGTGTTATTGATCTTTAGACTCCCCTTCAGGCGAGCAGAGTGCAGAATGGAGCCCCTGTCCCGGTAGTTGAGGAGACGGATCACCATGGTGCAGGGAGGGTTACCTGCAGTTTGCGGTCTGCCAGGTATTCGGTGAGCCCTTTTCAGGACAAAACAGGGAGATAGATTGTCCTTACCAAATTCCTGGGTAAACCAGCTTTCCAGAAAGGATACCGGATCAGAACTCCCAACCTGCTCTGGCAGGCCCACCAAGCACAGATTGTTCCTGCGCAGACGGTTTTCCAATTTGTCAACCTTGTCCTCCAGTGATTTGATTTTGGTGCCACAGGTTTTTATAGCAGGAAGGACAGGGTTGACAGTGTCCTCCAAATCACTGATGCGGCATTCCGTGTCCAAGACCCAGTCCTGTATCTTATGCATGTCCTGGCACATTATAGTGATATCCCGCTTAAACGCCGACACCTTACCCATAATATCAGTATGATTCACCTTAATGATCTTAAGGACATCCAGCAAAGTAGGCTCCAGCTCTGCATCGTCTTCCATGCCTTATTACTAGGAGAAGTTTGGAACAGCAACACTGGAAGAGCGGAGGCCCTAGGAGAGGGAGGCAGAGAGGGATCGGGCTCCTCTCCAAACAGTTCAGGTGCTGAGCAGTGGAGCGGCGGCCATCTTGGCAGGAGCACGTGTTAATAGACATCTTGGCCGGGGACTGTTTCCTCTTAAAATTTCCCATTCACCAATGTCCCAAGAGATGTCACAGGGTCTTCCCCAAGTAGCCAGGAGAGAAATCAGCCAAATTGGATAGGCAGGTATGGAGGATTACACAGGATTATGCAGAGGGATCCCGGAGCTGCTAAGAAAGATGTCTGTTCACATGCTGCGTTAGACCACGCCTTTTGTGTGTTTATAAGTTTACATACCCTGGCAGAATTTATGATTTCTTGTTCATTTTTCAGAGAATATAAATGATAACACAAAAATGTTCTTTCACTCATGATTAGTGTTTGGCTGAAGCTATTTATTATCAATCAACTATGTGTCAACTGTGTTTATTAGAACCTTCACTTTGATCTGCTGTAGCCAATGAGAGGTTGACTTGGCCTTGTGTTTTGGATCATTCTCATGTTGGAAGTACGTCCCATGCGCAGCTTCCTGGCTGATGAATGCAAATGTTTCTCCAGTATTTTTTGATGACATACTGCATTCATCTTGCCATCAATCTTGACCAAATTTCCTGTGCCTTTGTAGCTCACACATCCCAAAAACATCAGTCATCCACCTCCGATTTTCACAGTAGGATTGGTGTACCTTTTGATCATAGGCCATGTTGACTCCTCTCCAAATGTAGTGTTTATGGTTGTGACCAAAAAGCTAAATTTTGGTCTCATCACTCCTAATTTTTTTCCCATTAGATTTGAGGCTTGTCTCTGTGCTGTTTGGAGTATTGTAAGTGGGATACTTTGGCTTTCTTTTGGCGACTTGACCATGCAGCCCATCCTTCTTCAAGTGCCTCCTTATTGTGCATCTTGGAGTTTTTCTTTGCATCTCGAACAATTTTCCTGGCAGTTGTGGCTGAAATTTTAGTTGGTCTATCTGACTGTGGTTTGGTTTCAACAGAACCCCTCATTTTCCACTTCTTGATTAGAGTTTGAACACTGCTGATTGGCATTTTCAATTCCTTGGATATCTTTTTATATCCCTTTCTTGTTTTAAACAGTTCAACTACCTTTTCCTGAAGATCCTTTGACAATTATTTTGCTTTCCCAATGACTCAGAATCCAGAAACGTCAGTGCAGCACTGGATGAAAGATGCAAGGGTCTGTCAGGAGTCCAGAAACTCATTGACCTTTTAACCACACACACCAATTACAAGAAAACAGATCACAGGTGAGGATGGTTACCTTTAATAGCCATTTAAACCCATGAGTGTCAACTTGTGTGCATGTTATCAGGCCAAAATCACCAATGTATGTACATTTTTAATCAGGGTCATTGGGTAGTTTTTTGTTGTGATTATGATTTAAAAAGAGTAAACACAGTTGATTGATAATAAATGGCTTCAGCCAAACACTAACCATGAGTGACCAAAATGTTCTTGCGTTATCATGCATATTCTCTGAAAAAGAAATCATAAATTCTGCCAGGGTATGTAACCTTACGAGCACAACTGTATACATTTTTTTTACTGCATATTTTTCAGGTACCGTTTTAAAACATGAAGTAGAGCTACAGCAGAATATATGGCAGCTAATGGCTGCTGCGGTGAATAAGTACGTCCTTTGAAGGGGGAGGGAGAAGGTATGTCTACTGCTGTAATGTTAGGCCCCCAGTCTGCCATGTCTCTTGCTCCTGTCTCACAGTGCACAGAACATAGCTGACAATATGAACAATCCTTCACTGTTATCCCATAGCCTAAAAAACATAGCTGCCAACAATATCAATCTTCCACACTGGTCTCAAGGTATATAAAACAATGCTGCACACATAAACAATCCTCCACTTTACTCTTTCAATGTGCAAAACACACTTGCTTACATAAACAATCCTCCATACAAACATCTCAGAGATCCAATGGTGCTCCTTGTTTCTAAATACACTAAAACCAATATAATATTTTTTTATATTAATTATGGGCCATAACCTGATAATACAGATCTGTTCAGTTGTATCCAATGTGTATATATATATATATATATATATATATATATATATATCACTTTTTCCAGCTCCATCAGATAATTTTCCCTTTCTCCATATTGAGTCACTTGAAAATCCCCAAAACTTCAAACTTGCCCAGAGATTGTTATTATTAGACAGGATTTATATAGCACCAACAGTTTGCACAGCGCTTTACAGCATGAGGGAAGACAGTACAGTTACAATACAATACAGGAGGAATCAGAGGGCCCTGCTCGTTAGGCCTTGTACACACGATAGGTTAACCAGAGTACAACGGTCTGAAGGACCGTTGTCTTAGGTTAACCTATGAAGCTGACTGATGGTCTGTCGGGCGTACACACCATCAGTTAAAAAAACGATTGTGTCAGAATGCAGTGACGTAAAACACAACGACGTGCTGAAAAAAAACGAAGTTCAATGCTTCCAAGCATGCGTCGACTTGATTCTGAGCATGCGCAGGTTTTTAACCGATGCTTTTGCATACTAACGATCGGTTTTGACCTATCGGTTATCAGTCCATAGGTTAAATTTTAAAGCAAGTTCTCATTTTTTTAACCTAAGGTTAAATAACCCATGGGGCCTACACACGATCAGTTTGGACTGATGAAAACGGTCCTTCAGACCGTTGTCCTCTGGCTATCCTATCGTGTGTACGAGGCCTTAGAGCTTACAATCTAGAAGGGAGGGTCAAGTGAAACAAAAGGTAATAACTGCGAGGTTGATGAGCTGATGGAGAAAATGAGAATACAGTTGTTAGGTGTGGGTAGGATAGGCTTCTCTGAGGAGGCGATAACTTATTGAAGCCCTAAAGGTGTGTAAGCCTGGAGTTTTTAAAAATGGTTTATACAGATAAAATTCCTGGAATGTTGCATCGGAACCAATAATACTTTCTCTTGTGCAATCTGGTAGAGGTCAGAAATCACAGAAGTTTTGCTATGTTTTTGACTCCTAACCATGTTAACCCTGTAATATAATTATTTTTATGTTTTTTTATTATTTTGACCAGATTCCATAATTCTTTAGTAGAGATATTTTTTTTAATGCAGTGATCTTACTTTACTACAGCACTGGCTATTCTTGAGAGATGAACAATTGGAATAACATTCTGAACTAACTTTTGAAGGTTACTTGAACTGTAAATGCCCATCCTTGTTTGACAGGACAGCCGCTCGACTCCATGATCACAAAAAATAACCACGGAGGATGGAAAAAAAAAATGGAAGGATAGCCCAGACATTAGTACAGGAAGCACACCTCTTCTTCTTACCAAGCCTTATGCCGCATACACACGACCATTTTTAATGGTCTAGAAAAAACAATTTTTTTTCAACCCGATTCTTGTTAAGCCTGTCTTGCCTACACATGATCGTGAAAAAAAAAAATGCTTGAGCAAAGCGCGGATGGCGCCACCCTTGGGGCTGCTTTTGCTGATTTCGTGTTAGTAAAAGTTTGGTGAGAGACGATTCGCGCTTTTCAGTCTTCGTGCTTTTCAGTCTGTTACAGCGTGATGAATGTGCTATCTCCATTACAAACGCTAGTTTTACCAGAACGAGCGCTCCCATCTCATAACTAGCTTCTGAGCATGTGTGTTTTTTTCTCGTCGTTAAAGCCTACACACGACCATTTTTTACGATGTGAAAAACAACGCGAAAAAATAGAGCATGTTCTAAATTTTTAATGCCCATTTTTCATGCCATGAAAAATGTTTAGGAGCCCACACACGGTAGTTTTTAATGACATTAAAAAAAAAAGTCATGATGATGAAAAACGGTCGTGTGTACGTGGCAATACATGTATACTGATCTCTTCCTGGGTGCCTCCAAAGTGACATTATTTTGCTGGACTTTCTGCAGCTGCTGCACAACGCCACCTGTGATCGCTCCACAAAGAGACAGAACGGGAATCTGTCAATGTAAACAGACAGATCTCCATTCTGTCATGGAAGTAGAGAGTAATCTAATGTTCATAGTGATTAGGAACAGTGGTCTCTCTCCACTTCCAGGCAGCCCATCACCCATACAGTTATAAACACTCCCAGGGAACACAGTTAACCCCTTGACCACCCCCTAGTGTTAACCCCTTCTCTGCCAATGACAGTAATCAGTGGCTATTTTTAGCACTGATCGCTGTATAAATGTCACTAGTTCCAAAAAAGTGTCAAAAGTGTCTGATCTGTCAGCCGCAATGCCGCAGACCCGCTAAAAATTGCTAATCGCTGCCATTACTAGTTAAGTAAAAATTAATAATAAAAATGGCATAAATCTATCCCCTATTTTGTAGACGCTATAACTTTTGCGCAAGCCAATCAATTTACACTTATTGCGATTTATTTAACCAAAATTATGTAGAAAAATACATATTGGCCTAAACTGATGAAATTTTTTTTATTTTATTTTGCATATGTATTATAGCAAAAAGTAAAAAATATATTTTTTTTCTGAATTTTTGTATTTTTTTGCTTATAGCGCAAACAATAAAAAACGCAGAGGTGATAAAATACCACCAAAAGAAAGCTTTATTTGTGGGGGGAAAAAAAGGATGTAAATTTTGTTTGGGCACAGTGTCACATGACCATGCATTTGTCAGTTAAAGTGACGTAGTGCCGTATTGCAAAAAATGTCCTGGTCATTAAGGGGACAAATGCTTCCGGCCCTTGCATGGTTAATGTGTGAAAACATATTTATTGTGTATCTCAGACATGTTTCTAATATGCATTATGACCAGTAAGTGTGTTTTATGGGTTTTATTATCATCCATACCCAAAATATGCACCACATTTTTCCATGGCTGATTATGCAACACATGTTCTGTCAGTCACCCCAAGAATGGTTGTCAGAAAACATTATTTAGATGATTAACTTTGTTCTCAACAATTCTCAACATATTATAAATATTGTGCTTTCTTGACTGAAGCTTCACTTCCTGGGACTTAATTTTATGAACTAGGGAAACATTTTAAAGGCCCCCCACAGTATTCTCACATCACGACCACCCTCTTAGCTTGTGGAGGTAGTATCATACTAAAATCATATTGGTTTCACAGTTTGTTGCATTTAGCAAAGCTTTAATGGCCATTACATACCTTTCTTCATAAAACCCGTGATTTTTGTGCATTTTCTTCTTAAATTACTTGAGAATCTAATAGGACATTTTATTCTAAAATGGCACTAAACATACTGTATATTTTAAGCTGGATTATAGAAAAGAGAACTCAAACCTTTCTCCAGTACACTATCCGAACAAAAAATATTTAAAGGAAAAGCCCAGTAAACAATATACATATAGTGCAGCGCTATCACGCATGTATAGCATGTATAGCATGATCTCAAACATTCGATAAACGTGAATAGTAATTGTGATAAATTAGAAAAAAACAAAAATGAGTATAATAATAAGTTCAACAAAAGAAAAGTCCATAAAGCATCCAAAAAAACTAAAGTCAATTCCAACATCCCAACAGATCAGAATCCAACAGGTGAGGGTGAGGGTAGAACATATGATTATATGGATAAGAGAGCCAGCTTCCCCAGATCCTCTGTGTAAAACACCTCCAATTCAAAGGATTGCAGCTTACCAGAATGTGGTGGCTTCCAAATGAATGTAAAAGCCAATAGTGCAGTGGGGAAAACCTTTCTCAGGTGTATCCACAGAGGTGCTGGCGGTTCTGGTCTGCTTCAAATTACAAACTCATACCCGATGCATTTGCATTAAAATATAAAGGATCATAGCGTGATACTGTATAAAAGGTGGCTTATTGAGTATAAAAAAAAGCACTCACATGATCAATGAAAAAAACAACTGTGTCATATAAAATACTGCAGCAATGGCCATGGAAAGAATATTGAGCGGTCGAGGAGCGTGGTGACGTCACGTCTGGTACCACCCAATGTGTTTCGTCATATGCTCGACCTCGTCAGGGGTGAATTATCAGCAAACTCATATATTGAGTTCTTAAAGCAGATTTTGCCTTAAAAAGACTCTGGCCCGGATTCATGTAGCACTTACGCCGACGTATCTACAGATACGCCGCGTAAGTGTAAATGTGCGCCATCGTATCTATACCGTGCCCATAGAACTAGATACGCCTGAAAATAGGCTTCCTCCGACCGAAGTAACTTTCCTATGCCGGCGTATCGTTGGCGCATATTTACGCTGGACGCATCTGGCGCTCCCATTGATTTCTTATTCAAATATGCAAATGAGGGAGATACGGCGATTCACGAACGTACGTGTGCCCGGCGCAGGCTACGCATGGTGCGTGTAAGTTCAACGTCCGGCGTAAAGTTATTCCACATGAAGCAGATGTAACTCAGCACCAGACCTGCACAGGTCAGCTGGAGAGCAGCTGCAGCAGCACCGTCACGGACAAGCTGAGCAACCACACTTGCAGGACAACACATCTGTATGCCAACATGCCAGGCAGGGCCGCCATCAGGAATTATGGGGCCCCTTACACAGCTTCAGGCATGGGCCTGGGGGGTGCTGCCGCGAATTGAGAAAGACGAACTAAAGAAAAATATATAGAAAAAAAGGAACTAAAAAGATTTAAAAAAGAAATTAAAAAATATCCAGAATTTTTTTTTCTAAAAAATAAAAAAAAGGGGGGCTTGCCATCTGGGGTCCTGTGCTCACACACACCACATCCACTTCACATTGAATTAGCCCAAGTCCACCATGCAGGACTTGGGAGCAGCAACGCCACGCCAAGGCCCCAATGGTGTTACTGTCCATTCATACCACATTCACACGGTCGTGGGCATAATCTCTCCCCGACGACATGGGTGACACACCTTGCTGGCAGGCATGTCACCCACACATTCACACACCAGTCACACTGTAGCCTGCACTACTGACCGTGTACATACACTACAAAAAAACAAAAAGGGTTCATGCCATTGGCCGACATGGCATGCCCTTACTGGAGGCCGGCACATCCCTCTGTGCACGACACTCCAAAAGAAAAAAGCTCATAACCTGAGCAAAAAAAAAAGGCAATCATTTGCCCTGTCGTGGGCCACGCATGGTGCCACGGCTCCGGCTCCTCAGTTGCCTGGGGGGAGCCTCGGGTGGGGGGGTGGGGCATCTGGAGGAGGATCTTCCCCAGGTCTGCCACTACTGGCAGGTGCTGGCTGCCTGCCCTCCAATGCCAGGGCAATGCGGGTGAGGACCGCATTAGTCTGCGCCTGCATCCGCAGCTGGCTGGTGGTGGTGTGCCGCTGGTGACGCCTCGTTTGCTTCCCCTCCGCCTTGATGGCAGCAGTGTTGGCCTGTACCGCCACTGCCAGGCTCCTCACCTGCCACGAGGCCTGATGTTGTGGCCTACAGCTCCCCAATGTGGGTGACCACAGCAGCGCAGTTACCACTGACATCCTGCAGGCTGTCAGATATCTGGGCTGAAGAGGCCAGGCTGTCTGCCACATGTCGCAGGTCCCCGGCTATAGCACTCATATGGCGGGTCTGGCGGGCCTGTTGCCTCGCAAGATGTTCCTGGAGGGATTCAGGAACACCCATTGTCTTGTGCGTAGTCTTCCTGGGGGCAGGAGAGGCTTGGGGCCGTCTGTACGGGGAGGCCCTTGAGGGGCTTTCCCTGATGGGGGGAGGGTGAGGGGCTTCCACTGATGGGCGTGGAGGTCTGTGAGGGCCCGGGCAAAAGGGAAGACTCCTCAAAGTAGAGGCAAACCTCCTGATCCCGATCCACCGTCTCCTCCTCAACCACCTCTAGTGGAGAGGTGTGGGCACTCCCCTACACTGCTGTCTCTTGGCTTCCTAGGGGGTCAGGCTGAGCCAAATGTTCCGGGGATGGCGTGGGACGGCCACCGGCAGCAGATGGCCAAGCTCCCTCCAGCACATCTGTTGATGACACAAAGCATTCAGATGTTGGTGGACCCACACACTTGTCACATATTCCCTTCCACCCCCTCACATGCTACACACCGGATGGGAGATAAAAAACACTTACCTGTCCTCAAGGCCTGGTCAATGGAGTCAAAGCCCCCCAGGCCCTCCACTTGCTCCCTCTCCAGACACCTAGTGATCACCTCCTCCCCCGGGGTCAACCGCAGAGCAGATGGTGGTCCGCCCCCATGCCCCTCTGGTGCCTTCTGATGGCGGCCACTTTATCCCGGACAAGCCGACGCAAATCATTGATTTTTTTGGTAATGTCCTTAGAGGTCCAGGACTCATGACCAAGGGCATTAACATCAAGGGTGATCTGCTCCAGGATCTGTTGTTTCTTGGCCCTGCTGGTCTGGCCACTCTGTGTGCCATGGAGGAAAACATTATATTTCTCTATGGCAGAGATGAGGACAGCCTTCTCATCTGGGGAGAATTTGTTTTCCTCCTGTCCCTCTAAGGCCCCATACTCACGAGCAAACATGTCTGCTGAAACTGGCCCGCAGGCCAGTTTCAGCAGACATGTTTGGTCGTGTGTGGGCGCGAGCGGGCCGAATTCCAGCAAACATTTGCCCGCCGGGCCTTTTCCCAGCAGACAAATATTCCTGGACTTGTTTTAAAACAGTCCGCTGGAATCCTGCCCGCTCGGACATGTACGGTCGTCAGTACAGACCTCACCGCATGCGTGGAAGCATTTTAAAGGCGGGCCGCCCACGTCGCCGCGTCATTGTCGCGGCGACACCGCGTCATCGACGCGGCGACACCGCGGACACGCCCCGCGTATTGTTTACGCGCGGACTTCTGTACGATGGTGTGTACAACCATCGTACAGAAGCCCTCTGGCAGACATGTATGGTGAAAACGGTCCGACGGACCGCTTTCACCATACATGTTTGGTCGTGAGTACCCGGCCTCAGACTCAACATACGCTGGACGGGCGTATGGCTGGGCGTATTTATGCACTCGGCGTAAGCCGGTGGGCCAGCGTATCCCAGGAAGTTGCGCCGGCGTAGTTGTGAGTATGCGCACAGGGGTGCGGTCATACGTCCGCGTCACTGCGCATGCTCCGTTCATGATACGCCGGGCGTAAAACACTGCTCCACGCTCAGACCATCATTTGCATAAGGTCACACCCACTTACACTGGCTTACGCCTACGAAATTACGTTACGCTGGCGTAACGTTGGGAGCATTTGCTTTGTGAATTACATGCTTGCCTCTCTGCATTGCGTTGACGTAGCCTAAAAGAGATACGCTACGGTGGCATAACTATGCGCCGCTCTACGAGAATCTGGGCCTCTGTCACTAAAATAAATAAATAAATAAAATACTTTAAACGCTTACTTTATTATTTTCCCTTTCCATAAATTCCTTTTTATTGACTTGTAATGGTCCTCTGACCTTGATGGGTAGATGATACTCCAGTAAGTGTCAGTTGACTAACAAGCCCTCTCCTCATTTGGACAAATTTAATTACTGTCTGTGCTGGCTCAGCTCCTCCGCCCAGCCCCTAACCTTTCTTGGGGAGACACTAATGCCCTGTACACACGATCGGTTCGTCTGATAAAAACAGTCCGATGGACCGTTTTCATCGGACGAACCAATTGTGTGTGGGCCCCATCGTTTTTTTTCCCACTGGTGAAAAAAAATAGAACCTGTTTTAAAATTTTCTGATGGTTAAAAAACCGATAGAAAAAAACGATCGTCTGTGGGGAAATCCATCGGTCATGCATGCTCAGAATCAAGTCGACGCATGCTCGGAAGCATTGAACTTAATTTTTCTCTGCACGTCGTTGTGTTTTACATCACTGCGTTGGACACGATCGGATTTTTAACTGATGGTGTGTAGGCAAGACTGATGAAAGTCAGCTTCATCGGACATCTGATGAAAAAATCCATCGGTTCGTTTTCATCGGATGAACCGTTTGTGTGTATGTGGCATAAGAGAAGTGTCATCACTTGAGAGATAGCTCTGAGCCTGCTGAAGCTGCTGACATTGCATCCAAATTGGGGGACCATATACTGCACTGTAGATCTGTAAAAAGACATCCATATAAAAGCAACCTAACATTATGAGGCCAGGATCTTTACAGGGGCTTGAACATCCCATTAAACGTGTCTCTACTAGAGATACCCCTTATAAGTGAAGTAACTAAACAGAGTGATAAAACACATGTACCCATGTGCATATGTGAAGGGTTTGGACTGTTATCCATGAAGCAGACACAAATCTCCCAATCCCTGATAGTTGATAAAAAAGAGAGAGAAAGAGAGACTAGGCTCTCTGAAGGTAGTGGGACTTTAATTGGAGATACTGGGGATTATTTATGAAAAGCAAATCCACTTTGCACTACAAGTGCACAGCAAGTGCACTTGAAAGTGCACTTGGAAGTGCAGTCGCTGTAGATCTGAGCGGAAGCTCTGCTGTTTTTATCATCCAATCATGTGCTAGCTAAAATGCTGTTTTTTATTTTCCTTGCATGTCCCCCTCAGATCTACTGTGACTGCACTTTCAAGTGCACTTGAAGTGCAAAGTGGATTTGCCTTTCGTAAAAAAAAAACACTGTGGGGCAGATTCATATAGATCTGCGGATCTTTAGATCCGCTAGATCTACCTGGTTTACGATCCGCCGGTGCAATTTAGCGAGGCAAGTGCATGATTCATAAAGCACTTACCTCGCAAACTGCACCGTCGGATCCTAACTCCCCCCGGCGGAATGCAAATTCCGCGGCTAGGGGGAGTGTACAATTTAAATCAGGCGCGTTCCCGCGCCGATTTAACTGCGCATGCGCCGGGGCGAAAAAGCCCAGTGCGCATGCTCCAAATGACGTCGCTACGACGTCATTGTTTGCGGCGGGTACGTCGTTTGCGGCCATCGGTATTCCCGATCGCGGTACGCAAACGACGTAGAAAATTTAAAAATCGGCGCGGGAACGTCGGCCATACTTAACATTAGCTACCCCTCATAGAAGCAGGGGTAGCTATCCGCCGGAAAAACCCGAACGCAAACGACGTAGAAAACGAGCGACGGGCGGGCGTACGGACGTGAATCGGCGGTTTTCCTCATTTGCATATGCGACGGGTAAAAAATCGCAACGACACCTAGCGGCCGGCGGGAGATTACAGCCTAAGATTCGACTGGTGTAAGTCACTTACACCAGTCGGATCCAAGGGAGATCTATGCGGAACTGATTCTTATGAATCAGTCGCATAGCTCCGACGGTGGGATCTCACAGATCCGACCGTCGGGTCTCACAGATACGACGGCGGATCAGGAGATCCGCCGGCGTATCTATTGATGAATCTGCCCCAGTGTCTGTTATTAAGATGAGCACACAAAACAAATGTCTTTAAGAAAATATACATTTATTCAATGATAACATTAAAATAGCACAGTCATATTACATAGACCATGAGTTGATGCTTGATGTATGAAATAAGATGCTTCATAATGCAGGGCGCCAACATGTTTCGCAATGTCAAAGAATACAAATATTATATCATTATTTATCCCATTAAATTCTGTAGACTTTCTGAGTGCGCTGTTCCGGCTTGCTGTAACAATCCAACACCTTTACTTGCCATCCTGGTGGATCTGGCCTCCACCAGGTCACGAGGAGCTGCGGGTGCTATTCTACCAATGGTGACACCTATGTAAAGCTGTGTGTAAATTGTCCAATATTTTAGACCAGGTGAGCACGTGGCAGTCCTGGGCACCAAGTATATTGTAAACAATATAAAAAACCTTATCTTTGTTATTACCTATTATTCTTTGATATTATACTAATGACATATTCTGTGTCTTGTATAAAATAGATGAAATTATAGATGTATGCGGTGCCCTGAAGAAGCACATTGCGAAACATATTGGCTGCTCCCTGCATTATCAAGCATCTTATTTCATACATCAAGCATCAACTCATGGTCTATGTAATATGACTGTGCTATTTTAATGTTATCATTGAATACATTTATATTTTCTTAAATAAATTTGTTTTGTGTGCTCACCTTAACCACTTCCTTACTGGGCACTTAAACCCCCTTCCTGCCCAGAGGACTTTTTGCGATTCGGCACTGCGTCGCTTTAACTGACAATTGCGTGGTCGTGCGACGTGGCTCCCAAACAAAATTGACGTCCTTTTTTTCCCACAAATGGAGCTTTCTTTTGGTGGTATTTGATCACCTCTGCGATTTTTATTTTTTGCGCTATAAACAAAAATAAAGCGACAATTTTGAAAAAAAAAAATATTTTTTACTTGTTGCTATAATAAATAGCTCAATTTTTTTTCCCCTCAGTCTAGGCCGATACATATTCTACATATTTTTAGTAAAAAAAAAAAAATCGCAATAAGCGACTGGTTTGCGCAAAAGTTATAGCACCTACAAAATAAGGGACAGAATTATTATTTTTTATTATTTTTTTTTTACTAGTAATGGCGGTGATCTGCGATTTTTATTGCGACATTATGGCGGACACATCGGACACTTTTGACACATTTTTGGCACCATTCACATTTATACTGCAATCAGTGCTATAAATATGCACCAATTACTGTATAAATGTGACTGTCAGGGAAGGGGTTAACACTAGGTGACTGGGGGAGGTGACCGATCTGTGTCTCTATGTACAAGAGACACAGATCGGTCTCCTCTCTCCCTGACAGGACGCTGTCAGTGTGAGAGTCGGCAATGAGAAATGATCTCATATGTTTTTACATATGAGATCATCTCTCATTGGCCGCACAGATCGCCTACGAAACAGCCACTCCGATTGGCCGTTCACGGCGATCTGTGATTGGCTGTGTCCAAGGGACACGGCCAGCACAGAAGTTCCCCAATGCGCGCTCGGGAGCGTGCACGTGGAACGAGGAAAGGGGCAGCCGTAAAAAGACGGCGCCTCAGAGAAGTAGAACCACCCTGCGGCTGTATATAGTCGTACGGCTGTCGGGAAGTGGTTAATAACAGACACAGTATCTCCAATTAAAGTCCCACAACCTTGAGAGAGCCTCGTCTCTCTTTCTCTCTCTATGTACCCATGTGCATTAAATTTGGTAATAGACCATAAATATAATTGCTATCCATGTCATACATTGTGCAAGTGCCATTAAATCTCATCTTCAATTGGTAATATATATATTTTTAAATATACCGTATATACTCAAGTATAAGCTGACCGGAATATAAACCGAGGCACCTAATTTTACCACAAAAAAACTGGGAAAACGTATTGACTCGAGTATAAGCTTAGGGTGAGAATGCAGCAGCTAATGTAAGTGGAAAAGTGGGTCAACAATGCCCATTTTCAGCTTCACTGTGCCCATTTGCACGCCTCGCTGTGCCTATTTGCACACCTCACTGTGCCCATTGCATGCCTCACTGTGCCCATGGCATGCCTCACCTCAGTGTGCCCATTGAATATTCCCACTGTGCCCATCAAATGCTCAAACTGTGTCATCAAATGCTGTATACAGCGCGCCCAAAAATGGATGAGCAGTGCTGCCGAAGCGCCTGCAAAGTGTTTCGGCAGCGCTGCAACACGGTGCTTTTAACCCTAGTATTAATACACAAACATATGAGGCTATTAAAAACCTGCTCAAAATAGTTTGCAATCTAAAAAAAAATTCATTGAGGTTGTTGTTTCCAAATTGTGTTTTATTATTGTTTCATTTTTTTCAAATATGATGTGCTGTATAATTTTTTTTATTATGAATTTTTTTGTTCCAGAAAATGAGACTTGTCTTTAAAAATAAATGACAGGAGCAGACCCCCCAGTTATCAGAGGAGTAAAGGGTGCCCGACACAAACAGAAACACCCCTCCCTGTTGTCACACCAGCTCAGGGCCGCTCAGGTGGTGTAACTAGGGGGCGTACTACTTGAAATCGCAACCCCCCTTATCATAACAGCTCACCTTCGGGCGGCAGAGGACACCGCCATCGCAATCCGACACCCTGCCGCCTGTTACTGCACCAACATAGGGCGGACGGCTCAGTTCAAACACAGCAGCACCTATAGGGCGGAGAATAGGAGGCACAGCAGTAGTGAGAGAGAGTAGGAGGAGGAAAAAAACACACACATTCTTGGCTAGCACGGCCGCGGTACAAATACTGCAGCTGCTGACTTTTAAGATATGGACACTTACCTGTCCTGGGCACCTGCGATGTCGGCACCCAAAGCCGATCTTTTCCTTGGCTCTCGGGTGTAGGGTGCCGCCATCTTTGGTAAGGGAATTCACTACCTGGTTCCCCACTGTGCATGCGTGAGTCACGCTGCGCAATCCCACTGGAGTGGCTCTCTCTCTGGTTGTGCTGGTACAGCATGGCTCTCTGGTGGTGCTGGGCAGTGTGGCTCCCTCTCTGGTGGTGCTGAGAGAGAGTGGATTGCTCTCTGGTGGTTTGCGTACAGATAGATAGTCAGAGAATGCAGACATGATACAGGAGATGGTCAGAGACTGCAGACATGATACAAGAGATGGTCAGAGACTGCGGACATGATACAAGAGATGGTTTGAGACTCAGACATTCACACCGAGAAAGAATCACCAAGGTGAACAAACACAAGGGAGGAGAGAAGAACGCACAACAGCAGTATGTGAACAGAGACCCAACAGCACCCCGAAGAGAAGAAGGGGTTGTAGATCAGGGCGACGACAACAATCCAAAAAAGAGAATGCGAAACAACTAACGAAGGGAATATTCAATTTAAGTAAGACAGATCTGAATAAGAATGAACTCAATATACTTAATGCAGGCTTTAAATGTGCCCCAAGAAAAGCCTTAAAGGGTCACTAAAGGAATTTTTTTTTTTGCTGAAATGACTGTTTACAGGATATAGAGACATAAAAGTTAACTGATTCCTTTTAAAAATGATTACAAATAGATAAAAAATCAATCATATAATGTGCCTGTAGGTTAGTTTCACTTTTAAACTGTTTTCATGTTCCTGTGAACTAGAGAGACACACAGAACAAAAACAAACAAATCCAGGGCAGTGTTTTGTTTCTAAAATGAATCTGATTGGTTCTGTTAAGTTTTAGACACACAGTAATGACAGCTTAGACCTACAGTGAAAAGCTCCCAGTACGATGGTTATAAGGAAAAAGACAACCAGGAAGTGTGGAGATCAGAGATTGTGGAGATTGTTAAAAAAATCGCAATAAGAGTTTATCGATTGGTTTGCGCAAAATTTATAGCATTTACAAAAAAGGGGATAGTTTTATTGCATTTTTATTAATTATTATTTTTTTACTACTAATGGCGGCGATCAGCGATTTTTTTCGTGACTGCCACATTATGGCGGACACTTCGGACAATTTTGACACATTTTTGGGACCATTGTCATTTTCAGAGCAAAAAATGCATTTAAAATGCATTGTTTACTGTGAATATGCAAAATATGCTCCCAGCCTAGCCAACCTCTTCATGGCAGAATGGGAAGACAGGTTTGTTTTTAGTAAACAATGCCCACAGTTAAAATTCTATCAGAGATTCATAGATGACCTCCTGTTCATTTGGGAGGGCACACTAGAATCTGCCGAGGGTTTTCTTAGTGACTTAAATCAGAATAATAATAACATCAAATTGGATTATCTGATTAGTGACAACACCGTCAATTTCCTGGATGTGACGATAGAAAAAGAGATGAATAAGTTGACCACCAAAGTGTATTTCAAACCGACGGACCGAAATAGCTACTTGTCTATCAGAAGTGGCCATCACCCATCTTGGATTAAAAATATACCAAGGGGGGAGCCAGGAGGCGGGGTCTAGCTGCACAGTCATGCTGCACTAGAGCTCCGCTCTGTGGGGAAAGAAAACCGCAAATAATTGATTTTAATAGAGCTGCAAACGAACAGAAAACGACGGGTCGAGTTCCCAG
Organism: Rana temporaria; assembly: GCF_905171775.1. Lineage (NCBI taxonomy): Eukaryota > Metazoa > Chordata > Amphibia > Anura > Ranidae > Rana > Rana temporaria. The sequence continues at coordinate 110,420,158 of NC_053494.1, forward strand.
GAGGTGAGGAGAACCATTTTATTGAAATATGGTGCTGGGGGGTGCCAGAAATAAGGGTAAATCCAACCCTAATAGCACGGCCCAGCAGATGAAGGGCTCTGTAAAAAAGGCGGCATTCTCCTCAGCCACCTCAGCTACCTCAGAGTCTAATACTGAGGGGAAAGGCAAGCAATGCTTGTTAAAGGGAATGAAATCCGCAGCTTCTCTGAGGAACATGGACACGGACAGTGAGGAGGAGGACTTGTCTAATACCCCACAAATAGCTACATTAAGTAAGACAGTCCCCTCAGAGCTCCTAAGTCAATTCGAGAAAATGCTGAATAAAGCGCTAAAGCGCACCTCAGAGCAAATCACCACTAGTCTAACTAAGGAAATAAGAGACTTGGGCTGCCGCACAGAGACTTTAGAGGCAAAAATGGACGAAATTGAAATTTATACTCAAGATTGCCAATCAGAACTAGATGCGCTTAAAGAGGAGAACTTGGTACTTCATAGCAAACTAGAAGATTTTGAGAACCGCGCCAGGAGATCGAATTTGAGATTCAGGGGAATTCCTGAGACGGTCCTGGACCTTTCAGGTACCATTCTAGCACTGTGTCAGGAGCTAGTGCCGGGACTGCCTGTAGAACGCCTGGAATTTGATAGAATACATAGGGCATTAGCCCCCAAAAAATCTGAGGGACCCCCCAGGGATATCATTGCAAAATTCCACTACTACAGAACAAAAGAGAAGGTTCTGGAAGCAGCCAGAGAGAAGAGCAGTTTAACATTCCAGGGAAACTATTTCCAGATATTCGCCGATCTATCGCAACTGACAATTACCAAACGGCGTGCAATGAAACCCCTTTTAGTGGAATTACAACAGCGAAACATAAAGTACCAATGGGGATTTCCCTTCTCCCTCAGATTTACATTCCAGGGCTCAAAGATAGTGTGCAGATCACCTGATCAATTACACCAAGCTTTAATTGATCTGAAGCTCATTGATCACAGTATCACACACAACTCCTCCCGCAGAAGATCAGCATCAACATCTTCCCGCAATGGCATCATTCAACCTGAAAAGAACAATGGAACTCATCACACAAACAAGCGAGGAAGATTTGTGTCTCAACCCCAAGACCAAGAGGATACCATGGACTGACCACCTTCCAGAGGACCTCATGAATTTCTTCTTCCCTTGGTCACAAGAACACTTCACAAGAAAAGATGTACAGATTGCATGGATTGAGAACTTGATGTTTTTTATTTTTATTTTTATTTTTTTTACTCTTATTTTTTATTTCTACTTTTAAATTTTTCTCTTTTGACCCAATTTTATTCTCATTTTCACCGCTTATTGCGATTCTTATTTTTCATTTTTTACCTTGCACTCCTACCTTTATCACATTCTTACTTCTTTCCATTTTTTTTCCACTTTCCCCCCCACTTTTTATTTCCTCACCTCCTCCTCACCTTAGGGTGGGGAGGAGGGGGGGGGGAAACGACAAGGCCTGCCCCTTCATTCGCAGGGTCCCTCAGACTTATGACATCCCACACCATTTAATTACACCCCGGGACCTAAGAGACACCTCTAAAACCCATTCTCTTATCCTCCTCTAGTTATAATATCCAAAGTTGCTTCACCACATTACACCACCTCGTGCACTAGTAGCCCAGTCAGCGTCCAGGCGCAAGGCGAGTTTTGGTGTGTAGAATCTGCATTGTTTTAATGGTCAATAGGTAGATACCCAATCTGACATATATCTGATCAATAGAAGCCTAATCTTACCCAAACTATTGGACCTACTTGAGGAATTTTTTCCTAAAATTCCAATGGAACACATGATCCAATTAAAACATCTTTGGTATAGGCTAATGAATTCTACAATCTCTTTATTTAATTAATTAATTAATGATAGTTAACCCCCCTCTCATATCTCTCGCCTAAACAACAGAAGGCGAGTAGTTAGTGTTATCCTGTTCGAAATGTTATTAACAGCTTAGTTGAGAAAAAACACCTCAGACGGTGTTTACTTGAACATATTTACAGCGGTTTTCCACCGCACGGAACCAACCTGTGCTCCACCATGATCTCCTCAGTTCCCCGCAAGATTAAGCGGGGGATTGATGGGATCCCCTTTTCCCCTGGCGGGGGTAGTCCATCCCCGCAACGGGTAAACCTAACAAACTTTATTGGTTTATTGTTGACTGTTTATTTACAATTTTTTTCTGTGTTTACCTTCCTTTTCAAGGTTGAATACCCCATAGACCCCTTTTCCTTTTCTTTCCCCAAGTCTGCAGGGATTGGGCTGGCCAGATGTCCTCCGGTTTATCACGGTAAGATGGACAGAGAAGTAAAGCTACCATGGCACCATTGAATATATTGTCGTTAAATGTACAGGGATTGAATGTGCCACAGAAAAGAACCAAGGCCTTCAGAACATTTCAGGCCAAAAAAGCCCATATTGTTTGCCTACAGGAAACTCACTTTACTACGAACACGACTCCTAGATTTTTTAACCCCTCCTATCCACAAGTCTATTCAGCCTCTGCTTCAGTCAAAAAAAGGGGAACCCTTATCGCTTTTCATCGCACCACACCATTCACTCTAAAAACGGAAATCAAAGATCCAGAGGGCAGATACATACTATTAACAGGCCAAGTGTTAGATACGGAGATCACGATAGTATCTTATTATGCTCCTAATCTAAACCCGTTACCCTTCTTATCGCATCTTTTCCAAATAATTAATTCACATAAAATAGGGACTCTCCTCATCTGCGGAGACTCCAACCAAGTCCTTCTTCCATTCTTAGATAAAACCCCCTATGTCACACCTAAACACCAAGCTAAATGGACCCTTCCCAACTTATTAGCCAAATACAATTTAGTAGACACGTGGAGAGAACACAATCCCACAAAACGTAACTACACATACTTTTCAAACCCACACCAATCCTTCAGCCGAATTGATCATATTTTTGTGACAATCGGTATGGTCCCTGAAATACTATATTCAAATATAATACCCATCCCTTGGTCAGATCACAATGCGGTGTACACCACAATGGCATCAACCATTCCGAAAAAACCATGATCCCACTTGGTATCTTCCTGAAATTATACTCAAACACCCTGCCCATTGCCAATTGATTGAACAAGCTCTAAAAGACTATCTAGAACTCAATGCAAGCCCTGAAATATCCCCACTTACATTATGGGAAGCACATAAGCCAGTCCTCAGAGGAGCATTCCAGCGGCAAATAGGGATCTTAAAAAAGGAGCGAGCACTGATGGCAAGAAAATTGGAAACAGAATTCAACTTACAGTAGGTGTTTGTGATATTGTGCTTTTAGCACGACAGCGTCGCGCTGATACTCGGCGACAGGGTGCCGAGATCTCGCCGACATCTCACACTCACTGGAATAGTGACAGCACATCCCAGCAAGCGCGTCATAGAAGCGACGGGAGATCCGACTTGGATTCCCGCCAATTCTACACGTGTGCGGCGTTTGTTATGAATCCTGAGGGGGAAGTCCCCGCCGGATTTTAAATAAAAATCCGGCATGGGTCCCCCCCTCAGGAGCATACCGGGCCCTTAGGTCTGTTATGGGTTGTAAGGAGAGCCCCCCTACGCCGAAAAAAACGGTGTAGGGGGTCCCCCTACAATCCATACCAGACCCGTATCCAAAGCACGCTACCCGGCCAGCCAGGAAGGGAGTGGGGACGAGCGAGCCCCCCCCCCCTCCTGAGCCGTACCAGGCTGCATGCCCTCAACATGGGGGGGTTGGGTGCTCTGGGGCAGGGGGGCGCACTGCGGCCCCCCACCTCAGAGCACCCTGTCCCCATGTTGATGAGGACAGGGCCCCTTCCCGACAACCCTGGCCGTTGGTTGTCGGGGTATGCGGGCGGGAGGCTTATCGGAATCTGGGAGCCCCCTTTAATAAGGGGGCCCCCAGATACCGGCCCCCCCACCCTAAGTGAATGAGTATGGGGTACGATGTACCCCTACCCATTCACCTGCAAGAAAAGTGGTAAAAACACAAATAAACCACACAGGGTATTAAAATATTTTATTTTTCTGCTCCGGAGGCCGCCCCCTGTCTTCTTTATTAGCTCTTTTACCAGGGGGGGCTTCTTCTTTGACGTCTTCGGGTGGGTGGGGGCCGCCGTCTGGTTCTCTTCCACCGCCGGGGGGGGTGGCTTTTAAAAAAGCCCCCACCCCCCCGGCGGGTTTCCTCCGGCGTCTTCGGTGGGGCTCTTCTTCTTCCGCTATCCCGACGGGTCTTCTCAACTCTCCGGGGTTCTCCTTCTGTCTTCGCCGCTCTCCGTTGTTGACTCGGCGCACCCCGGTTCTTCGTCTCGCTGTCCGGTGTCTTCTTCCGTGCTGTACGTCTTCTCCTTCCGTGCTGTGATGAGTTCTTCTTCCGTGCTGTGACGTCATGTTCTTCACTTCTCTCCTTCTCCCGATGTTGACACGCCGGTCCTCCTCGCTGAAATGACGGATGCGCGCCTTGCATCGGACCTATATAGGCCTCACAGTCCCATCATGCTCTGTACCTACCCATGTGATACCCGTGGGTAGGTATCACATGGGTAGGTACAGAGCATGATGGGACTGTGAGGCCTATATAGGTCCGATGCAAGGCGCGCATCTGTCATTTCAGCGAGGAGGACCGGCGTGTCAACATCGGGAGAAGGAGAGAAGTGAAGAACATGACGTCACAGCACGGAAGAAGAACTCATCACAGCACGGAAGGAGAAGACGTACAGCACGGAAGAAGACACCGGACAGCGAGACGAAGAACCGGGGTGCGCCGAGTCAACAACGGAGAGCGGCGAAGACAGAAGGAGAACCCCGGAGAGTTGAGAAGACCCGTCGGGATAGCGGAAGAAGAAGAGCCCCGCCGAAGACGCCGGAGGAAACCCGCCGGGGGGGTGGGGGCTTTTTTAAAAGCCACCCCCCCCCGGCGGTGGAAGAGAACCAGACGGCGGCCCCCACCCACCCGAAGACGTCAAAGAAGAAGCCCCCCCTGGTAAAAGAGCTAATAAAGAAGACAGGGGGCGGCCTCCGGAGCAGAAAAATAAAATATTTTAATACACTGTGTGGTTTATTTGTGTTTTTACCACTTTTCTTGCAGGTGAATGGGTAGGGGTACGATGTACCCCATACTCATTCACTTAGGGTGGGGGGGCCGGTATCTGGGGGCCCCCTTATTAAAGGGGGCTCCCAGATTCCGATAAGCCTCCCGCCCGCATACCCCGACAACCAACGGCCAGGGTTGTCGGGAAGGGGCCCTGTCCTCATCAACATGGGGACAGGGTGCTCTGAGGTGGGGGGCAGCAGTGTGCCCCCCTGCCCCAGAGCACCCAACCCCCCCATGTTGAGGGCATGCAGCCTGGTACGGCTCAGGAGGGGGGGCGCTCGCTCGTCCCCACTCCCTTCCTGGCTGGCCGGGTAGCGTGCTTTGGATACGGGTCTGGTATGGATTGTAGGGGGACCCCCTACGCCGTTTTTTTCGGCGTAGGGGGGCTCTCCTTACAACCCATAACAGACCTAAGGGCCCGGTATGCTCCTGAGGGGGGGACCCATGCCGGATTTTTATTTAAAATCCGGCGGGGACTTCCCCCTCAGGATTCATAACAAACGCCGCACGCGTGTAGAATTGGCGGGAATCCAAGTCGGATCTCCCGTCGCTTCTATGACGGCTCTGTCTCCATCGCGGCAAGCCAGCTCGGCGCTGGCTCCCGCGATGGGGCTCGTAGGTGCTCAATCTCGCCGAGAAAGAGAGCGAGATTGACACAAAATCGGGTTCACCTACTGTAGCATTTCTGGCCCTACAAAACTGCCAAACTCAAACTAATAGAACTCGGCTGGACAAAGCACGTCTGGAATACGACTTGTTCTTAACCGATTCGGCAAATAGAACACTTAATAGATCTAGACATGCTTTCTACAAGCAAGCTAATAAACCAGGGACATATTTAGCTAGAGCGCTAAACACACTCAATAAGACTTTTAAACCCATAAAGTTAAAAATTGCCAACAGGGTTCTCTCCAGCAACCCACTTAAAATAGTTCAAAAGTTTAGCTCACATCTAAAACAACTCTACTCAGAAACTACTGTATTTGACGAATCTAAAGCTGACTCATTTTTTGCACAAATTAATCTTCCACAAATAAGTCAATCACAGAAAGAACAGTTGGAAGAACCAATTACGCAAGAGGATGTAGCTTTAGCCATTCGGGAACTCAAAATTAACAAAAGACCGGGACCTGACGGGTTCTCGGCAAACTACCTCAAAACTTTTACTGAGTTACTTTCACCCAGACTGGCAGAGGCATTTAACAACTTACTAGAGCAAAAAACCTTCAGACCTGAAACGTTGCTAGCAACGGTTTGTATGATTCCCAAACCACATTCGGATGACACACTTTGTAGCAATTATCGTCCCATATCTATCCTTAAAATGGTTATAAAACTATTAGGTAAAATACTAGCTACCCGCCTTAACAATTTTATCGGTACTCTAATCAATCGAGATCAAGTAGGTTTCATGCCATCCAGACAAGCGGGCGATAATATACGCAGGGCATGCCTCTTGGCCAACATAGCAAAGAAAAGGGGTATACCGGCGTGTTTTCTCTCTCTGGACATCAAACAAGCTTTTGATTCTGTTTCCTGGGTGTATTTAAAATATACTCTACAGAAATGGGGCTTTGGCCCTAATTTCACTAATTGGATCATGGAACTTTATAATAACCCTAAAGCTTATGTTAAATACGCAGGATATAAGTCTGACACATTTGATATCAGAAGAGGAACACGTCAGGGCTGCCCGTTATCCCCGTTATTATTTGCCCTCCTTATCGAACCGCTTGCTCAGAAAATCAGATCAGACCCCACTATCCTAGGTATAGAATTAGGAGGTCATAAACATAAATTATGCCTATTTGCGGATGACATTCTTTTATTTCTTTCTTCCCCGCAAGTAACTGGCCCTAATCTCATCCCAATACTTGATAGATTTGCGACGTTCTCAGGTCTAGCCATTAATCCCAAGAAATGTGTAGCACTAAACATATCCCTCTCAAGACTAGAATTAAGTGCAGCCACAGTAGGTCTTCCATTTACATGGTCGGATAAGAGCATCCCGTACTTAGGAACACACGTAACGGCTGATACATCTGATTTATTCTCTTATAATTATCCCCCTCTTCTTAAACAGATAACAAACTTACTCAAATCCTGGTCCCAGCTCCCATTATCCTGGTTAGGTAGGATCAACGCAGTTAAGATGACAATATTACCAAAATTGTTGTATCTTTTTAGAGTGCTCCCGAGTCCAATACCGGCTTACTTTCTGAGGATAATACAAAACAGAATGACGACCTTTATATGGGGCACATCTAGGCCCAGAATAAAGGCGAAAATCTTGCATCTCCCCAAAACTCAAGGAGGGTTAGGATATCCGAATTTTACAAACTACTATAGGGCAGCGCAAATTTCAACCTTGGCCAAATATCATGCAAAAAAGGAAACACCTCTCTGGGTAGCGATTGAGGCAACCAAGTGTGATCTCATCCCTCCAGCTAACTTACTATGGATTCTTCCCAAGCTACGCGGGAAAATCTGCAATCCAATTATTAAACATTCTCTCTCACTATGGGATAGCTATAAATCCAAGTATTCACTGGTGTCCCCTCTCAACCCACTGCTTTCATTTTATAAAAACCCAACATTTTATCCGGCATGGATCTTCCCTAACACATTCAAGGAATGGGTAAGGAAAGACTGTATATATGTCTATAAATTTTTGGATTCATCGGGTGTCATGCCCTTCCCGACAGTATGTAAAAAATACGGTATACCTCAATCAGAATTGTTTCGATACCTCCAAATAAAAAATTTCGTGGAAACACATCTGACCTCTTCGGCTCTGAAAAACCAGATGTCACCTTTTGAAAGTATATGTAAAGATAATCCACATGTAAGAGGTACAATTTCGGTTCTGTACTTGCAGTCACTATCCCACAATAACACAACAAAGCTTCCTTATGTTCAGAAATGGGAGAGTGACCTGGGTATAGAACTTAATACCTCGGATTGGAATCAAATATGGCGAAACACTAAATCGGCTTCCTCGAATATAATAGCATTGGAAGCGGGCTATAAGGTATTAATGAGATGGTACCTGGTGCCAAGCAGAATAGCTAAATATGCACCAAACTGCACCGGACATTGCTATAGGGGTTGCATCACCGAAGGTACATATTTTCATACTTGGTGGACGTGTCCAATAGTACAGAAATTCTGGGATAAGATTTTCAAGATGGTAAATGCGGTGACTAAATTGAGAATACTTCCAGACCCTAAATTGGCACTACTGAATTTAAAGCCCATCAATCTAACACACACGCACTTCAAGCTACTAACACAACTCTTTACGGCAGCCAAACAAACCATAGCAAAAGCTTGGAAAACTCCAATTTTATCAACGACGGAAACAAAAAATAGAATGAATATTGCTATGACGCACGCCAAAATGGAAGCGTTAGAAACGGACACGATCGCCAACTTTGAAAAAATATGGAACCCTTGGATACAATATGCTATACCAGAAAATTTTAATAAAGGTGTAATGATGCAATGGTAGCTTTCCTATACAAAAATAACCGTTGTACATTTCATGCTTTGACGACGGATCCTAGCCCATCCCTGCAGACTTCCTTACCTGACCCCCCCCCCCCCATTTTCCTTCCTTTTCTTCCCTTCTTCCTTTTCCTGATCTGATACTGCATAAGGTAGTACCCTCGTGTATCTACCGTTAACTTTGAAAAGGTAGCACATTTTAGAAATTTAAAGTTGATAGGTAGTAAGGTTACATTAAATAAGGACGTATTATCTTTGATATATTATCCACTAGCCACTAGGACAAGTTGTAGGGATTACATATTTGGCTATGTTAACTACTTAAACTCTTCCTGCGATAGTACACAGAACATGGCTAAAATATTCCCGTTTATTGTTGTTTAAGAAAGATGATACTGTTAGTCAATCTTATGTTATAATAACCACCTGATTACTGTAACGAATGTATGCTTCATGTACAATTTATTCTTGCATTTAATAAAGATATTCTTGACAAGGAAAAATATACCAAGGGGACAGATGTTACGAGTCCGAAGAAACTGCACTAAAATTTTGGATTATCACCAACAAGCAGAGCTGCTAAGGGACAAATTTGTGCAGAAGGGGTACACTGAGGAATCTCTGAATAATATCATTCAGGAGGTAGCAAAAATCCCAAGAGAATTATGCCTTAAGAAGAAATCTGAAGTCCAGGGCCCTAATAATCAACATCAAATGGGATTTATATCCAATTTCCATTGTCAGTACAAAGACATAGAGGATATCTATAAAAGACACTGGCATATATTATGCAGGGATAGACACTTGGGGAACATTATTCCTAATCACCCTAAGTTCATTTACAGACGAGCCCCTAACTTTGGAGACCAAATAGTTAAGAACATTTTGGATCCTCCGGCTCGGCAACAATTTGATTTAAAAGGTTTCTTTAGTTGCAGGAAATGTATATGCTGTAGAACAGTTAAAACTAGCAATATGGGCAAAACTACAGTCTGCAACAGGGATGGGGAATCATTTGACATCATGGAGTTTATCACCTGTAGCTCCTCCCGTGTTGTTTATCTCGTGTGGTGCCCTTGTGGGTTATTATATGTAGGAAGAACAAAAAGATTGCTAAGAGTGCGTATTGCTGAACACCTGGCTAACATTAAGAAAGGTTTCCGCTATCATAGCGTGTCACTTCATTTCAGACAAAAACATCATCAAGATCCGACAGTTTTACAGTTTTGTGGTATAGATACTATCCACCCGTCTTGGAGAGGTAATAACAGGGTAAGGGACCTCTCTCAGAGGGAAACCCGTTGGATATTTTTGATGAAATGTTTATCGCCCAGGGGGTTAAACATAGAAGTAGACCTTAACTGCTTCATTAATAATTATTAAATGATAGATACTGATTGGAGAGCTGGGATAGTACTGTTCATCCCAAATGTTTTCTATATTCTTCATAATACTGATAGGACCTTGTTTTTTGATTTAGGGTTTCTTTATTTACATATGTGAGATATGTCATAATAGGATTATGATACACATATTGTAATAGAGTCAATGGGTAGATTAGGAAGCCCTCTCTAGATGGATCATGGGGCATTTGTTGCAAAATATATATTTTTTGACAACATTGTCTCCATGAGAGAGGGCGTGCATTAGGCGGACAAATAGTACCAGTGTAATTTGATCGGCATTTTATGATGCACACTATCATTTATTGAGAGTCAATTTAACTTCAATGTTACTTTCACTCATTATTTTATCCTTAGTTTTATATAAATCATTATTGTATTTAACAATTGGTTTATATTAGTGCACTGATCATAGATCGCATCACCCCTTGGATTGGGACAGCCTGAGTCAGGGGATCATGGTGGTGTGCTATGGTCTCATTTGTTTATTCTAATTTTACTCCTGGTATTGGTTAACATGCCCTTATATAATGCTTTCTCATTTTAATATTATTTATATGCGCTCAATTGAGTGACCATGTATTTCTGGGATTGATATGAATCATGCCGTCTGCAACTAGTAATATTATTTCAATTTAGGGTTCTCGCTCAAAATCATTTTAATTGATCAATTTTATTTACCCACTGCTTTTACTGTGTTATTAATATGCAGATTGGGTTGGCACCTTGATGGATGTGGGGCTGATGTGATGAAGTGTGTGCACTTCAAGCAGCTTTCCTCTCCTAAGGTCCGTAGATTGTTGTGCTTTTTGATCATGGGGACATGACGTGCGTGCATGCGCAGGATGACCAATTATGTGTTAGGTAGTGGGGATCTATAAAGGAAGTGGGTGGGAGTACAGTAGCCAATCCCATGACTAAGCATTTACTGTGAAACATGTCGGGAACGTGGCTACAGTTTTACTATCTTCACTGACTAGAGACGCCGCTGCTGTATAGACAACTTGCCGTTACTGGGAGCCGGGAATCTGGAGTGTGGTGAGCCTATACCAACTGAGCACACACCTCAGGTCCGCCGTGACCGCCTAGCACTGCAGAGCCAACTAAACACTGATGTTTGCTGTGATTTGTTTGAGGCTGACTTTTATTTTTTTACATGTGAGTTTAATGAATGAAGTGTTGCTGTGATTTTGAATTAAACTGGTGGTACAATTTTACACTATTGGAGCACTTCTTTTGTTTTCATGTACATTATTGAGGGATTATCACGGTGGTCCAGCTGAGATTCGTTTATCCATTTGTGGGATCATACACAAGTAATTTAGCCTAACACAAGAGTGAAAAGAAAATCCGTCTGGTGAGTGCGTTTTTCAGAGGGGAGTTATCACAGCACGGTGGTGAGGTGGAAGGTTCACAGAATAAGGAATTTTCTCATCAAATTTGTTCTTCAATTTTTTATGGACTTTATATCACTTGATACGTGGTGTTATTGAGTTTAAATGTTATTGTTTATTTATTATTATATTAATTAGCGCTGCAATTTTCTTACACCTATTTAGGTTAAGTTTTTTTTCATTTTAATAATCCTATTTATGGCCTTGTACCAATTTGAATACTTTAAAGCAGAGTTCCGCAGAATTTTTTTTAAAGTCAGCAGCTACAAATACTGCAGCTGCTGACTTTTAAGATATGGACACTTACCTGTCCTGGGCACCTGCGATGTCGGGACCCAAAGCCAATCTTTTCCTTGGCTCTCGGGTGTAGGGTGCCACCATCTTCGGTAAGGGAATTCACTACCTGGTTCCCTACTGTGCATGTGTGAGTCATGCTGCACAATCCCACTGGTGTGGCTCTCTCTCTGGTGGTGATGGTACAGCGTGGCTCTCTGGTGGTGCTGGGCAGTGTGGCTCCCTCTCTGGTGGTACTGAGAGAGAGTGGATTTCTCTCTGGTGGTTTGCATACAGATAGATAGTCAGAGACTGCAGACATGATACAGGAGATGGTCAGAGACTGCAGACATGATACGCTCTCTCTCTCTCTGGTGGTGCGGGTACAGCCAGGTGCTCTCTCTCTGGTGGTGTGTGTACAGCGTGGCGCTGTCTCTCTGGTGGTACGGGTATAGTGTAGTGCTCTCTCTCTGGTGGTTTGGCTTCAGTGCGGCTATCTCTCTGGTGGTACAGTGTGGCTCTCTCTCTGGTAGTGCAGATACAGCATGGCACTCTCTCTGGTGGTGCGGGTACAGTGTGGTGCTCTCTTCTCTGGTGGTGCGGGTACAGAGTGGCGCTGTCTCTCTGGTGGTGCGGGTATAGTGTAGCGCTCTCTTTCTCTGGTGGTGTGGCTTCAGTGTGGCTCTCTTTCTGATGGTAAAGGTACAGTGTGGCTCTCTCTCTCTGGTGGTGCGGGTACAGCGTGGCACTCTCTTTTTGGTGGTGTGAATACATTGTGACTCTCTCTCTGTTGGTGCAAATACAGTGTGGCTCTCTCTCTCCCTTCTGGTGCGGGTACAGCATGGTGCTTTCTCTCTAGTGGTTTGGGTACAGCTCTGCGCTCTCTCTCTGGTGGTGCGAGTAAAGCGTGGCTCTCTCTCTCTGGTAGTGTGGATACAGGGTGGCGCTCTCTCTCTTTTTCCTCTAGCAGTCACTCAGCTTTTTACTGGGTTCCAGGGTCTCAATCGTTCCCCCAGTAGAGTGCATGCTGGAGGCTGAAGTCTGCTGCCTGTGGATAACAATTGGGCTGACAATCTTCCAGGACTATATGTCCCATGATGCTCCCCTAGCCTCTTTTGATTGGCCCTCAACTGTGACCAATGGGGAGGGAAGCGAACCGGGCACCAAACTGGGCAGTGAACAAAATGAGAGCCACTCTCTCTTCTCCACTGCTGGCAGGAGAAGGGGGTGGGGGGTGGCAAGTGGGGGAGATACGCTGACATTCAACAGCTCGCCTTTTCCTTGTCACAGCATGGCCAGTTGTGTTCACTGGTGGACTGAGTGGGAAAAATAGCTTCACTAGTGCCCCAGTACGGGCCACACACCCCTGCCCCCCATAGCGATGCCACTGCACACAAGGAGAGGAGGAGGGAGTGGAGTACTCTGGCACTTCGGCACCCCCCCTCTGCGGTTCCTGGGTGCAGTGCACCCAGCGCACCCTCCCAGGATCGGCCCTGCTTATATTAAATAAAACGTTTAATCAACATCTTCTCAGCATCCCTTTAAAAAATATACCTGCCATCATCAGCTAATTTCACCTGTCCTCATGCCTATTCTGATTCTCTGGCAATGTAAATTTTCCAACACAATGTTTCTGTAGCTGAAACATAGATGAACATTTTCTAATGTTTGCTGCAGGGTAAATCCTGCATTGCTCCCTGAAGTTTGTGACCTATTCTAGTGGTCTGGCACTGTAATGGTACCACACAATATTTATGCAGCTGGACTTCAGTTGTCAAGTTTCCAATGTTTGGCACATTGTGAATCCTACTTTGTTTTTCAAAATTTCCGACCCTTTTCAGCTGGTCCTCCGCAACCAAACTTCTTATGAAAAGCTAAATCTTATGTTGTGTCTTGAAGTTTTAGCTTATTCAGGTGCTCCAGCACACACATATTTGTGGCTATTGATAATACATTATAATTTTTATTGCAAGGTAAAACCTTCCTTGTCTCTTTTTATTTGTTCCCTTTTCAAGTGCTCACATACTGTCCTGATACTAGCCTATTTCTACCATACAAATACCTTAATAGGGATGAGTGAATATGCTTTGGGTTTGATTCACTGGAGGCTCCTTAAATCATGTGTGAATTCCAAAAACTCAAAACGCAATCCCATTAAAGTTTACAGTATGGGGGGTGGGGGGGGGGGGGTCACAATCCTAATAATCTGTTTTTCCACTGGCTATTAAATTGTTTAAAGCTTGGAACCTTAGCCTAATTTTTTATTTTTTAAGATTACAATTTCCTTTAGGTTTTAGATCTGTTGTGGCTGTTTCTTCAACTGGTCAATTCTTACATCTGGATAAAAAAAAATCAGGTTTCACAATTCAAGACCACCTTAACCCCCTCCCACTGTGGTGGGCATTCTGGTCATGTGACCACTGTGATTGGCTGTCACAGTAGTCACATGATCAGAAAGCTCCTGATCACAAATATGACTGTTTGACTGCATATCTATCTATCTATCTATCTATCTATCTATCTATCTATCTATCTATCTATCTATCTATCTATCTATCTATCTATCTATCTATCTATCTATCTATCTATCTATTTATCTATCTGCATATATATCTGTCTGTATGTCTATCTATCTATCTATCTGTATACATGTATATTTGTCTATCTGTCTGTCCTATCCAATCTATCCCTCTGTCTGTAGGCCCCATCATGGGCGAGTGACAGGGGGTTGGTTGGGGTTGTGTTTGCATCCCCCTAAAAAAATGAAGCAGCAGTCACCACTGCCTATAAGATATGCATTCATAAGCCCACTTTGGGAATGATTCATTTACTGTAACATGCAGTTTCAAATGTTATTTGAGGCATATACATGTATTACAGTTTATGCAGCTATTCATTGTTTTCTTTGGAAAGCTCAACATTCTCATGACCAGTTAGTTTAGCCCTTGCATGCATTTCTCTCTAAACCAAAGAAAATTCCTCCAGTAAATTATGGGATTTTCTCTACAATGAATTTTGGATACGTTCTCTGTGACATTGGCAGCTGTTCCTGATTAAACACCATTCCACAGCTAAATTCCATATTACTTTATATCCCAAACCATACAGTGTACAGTACATAAACATAACAAATATTCAAGTGGAAAGGTAGGTACACTACAAAACAAGCCTAGATTTTGTTTTGTAAGCACCTGAAAGTATGGCAGATGTTTTTTTTTTCAGATGAAGTCTTTTAAAATTAACACAATCTATAACAATGTGAAGTATTTTCCTTTGGTCTAGAATACCTCTTGCTATTTTAATGATATTTTTAGGTTTAAAGAGACACTGTCACCTTGCCCAAGCAGGGCAAAGTGACAGTGTCTCTGCAAACCTCCCTATACTCACAATACAAGCCCTCCATTGCCACATCTCACTCCGCCACAAAGGGCGATGAAATGACTGATGTTGACGACTCAGGGGAGTTCTGATTTCAATTCCCTGGTCATGTGACAGCACTCAGCCCTAAAAAGAAAGTAATTATAGAGGGGCCTTTGCAGAGATACTATGATCTGCATGACCAAGGATAGTGTCTCTTTAAAATACGTTTTCCTGACATTTGGGTTAGCCCCGCCTCCATAACTACCCAATAGGACCCCTCTCCCATAAATCTTTGCTCTAGGCTTCACTAGGCTGCTATCCATGTTTATTTTCTGTCCACCTCCGTAGGACCAAGTTTGGTTCTTCTACCTGATCAGAATTGGCTGAGTGCCAAGTTATGTTCCTCCGATAGGCCCTGACTGTTAAGCAGGGTATGGAGTGTATTGCAGAGTAGCGCTGAAGATTTGAAAACTTGCTCATTGGAGTGCGCACGGTCTGTTTGCCTATTGTTTTTAGGCGGCCATTATCTGCTATAAGTCAGGTGATCGTAAGTGGGGGGTGAGTCTATCTATATGGAGTGTAAAAAACTGCGCTCGGAAAGGCAATACGCAGCAACACAATGTGGGATACAAACAAAACAATAATGACAAGTGAAGGTTGCTCTCTAACTAAATAATATGAAAACTGCCAAGCTATTGCTCATATAGTCATTAACGTGATAATGAATAAATGTGGCAAATAAACCTAAATAAATAATAAGTAATAATACCCACTCATTAAAGTAATATAAGAGGTAATGAAACTACCAAAAAATCGGTAGTAAAGGTGCACATTAATGGAAAAACAAATGAAAAAGAATCCCGTATAAATAAATCCTGTGTAAAAATGAATAGTGTCAAAAATGACAAATTAAAGGGCCAGATTCACGTAGCTCAGTGGATCTATAGATCCGCTCGATCTACGTGAATTAAGATCCACTCCCGCAAGTTTAGGAGGCAAGTGGCTAATTCACAAACCACTTACCTCCAAACTTGCGACGGCGGATCCTAAATCCCCCAGCGGAATTCAAATTCCGCGGCTAGGGGAGTGTCATATTTAAATCAGGCGCGTTCCCGCGCCGATTTAAATGCGCATGCGTCGTCCGGGGAATTTCCCGGCGTGCATTGCTCCCACTGACGTCAATAGGACGCTTTCAACTCCAAGTCTGCCATTTGATTGGGAATCTTGAAACATCTTAGCCCAGGGGATTCAAAGGCCGTGGCTGGGCTATAGCCAACTGCACTAAAGGCTTGCTATCTGGTAAGCTGATATACAATTTCGGTGGTGGGATCTCACACATTGTATATATGTCACCTGGTGCATTGAAAAGCTGAACATCTCTGCATGCAAATCAGCCTCTGATCAATACAGCGATTCCACTTACTCATACCATTTGTGGACTGTTGAACTTTTATATTCAATTTTTTGTTGATACTTGGCGCGGCTTTTTATATTGTTTTTATATTGTTTTATTTTTTCTTGTCATCACACGCTAGCCGCTGCCTGAAATTACTGTGTTGTGATAGCGCGGTTTTTTGGTGTATATTTGCTTTTCTGATATTATTACTGCTGCTTCACTTATTAGTCTGGTTATACTGACTATATTTACAATGGACATTTTTGAATTTCGTGCCAAAAAATTGCTAAACACCGATGGTGTATTTGAGTCCTATAAAGAGGACGAGGGCGATTTGAATGGCTTATTCACAAGGTTGAAAAATGTCCTTGTTTCTGAAAACCATACAAAATGGGATATCGCTTATTTGGAGTCCTATATGAAATTAGGTATGGTACCCAGAAGTCTTAGGTGGGAGGTACCTCCCCAGAAGGGTGACCTTGACTTTGATGGGTGGTTCAAGTATTTTAATACTGCAGGAATTTCGTTTCTTAAATTTTTGGTTGACAAAAAAATCACTAAATTAGGGAGTCTGGATGATGAGATTAAGACCTTAAAAATCAAACTAGACCCCCTGAAAGAAAGTGAAGAATATAAAGATAAATCTGCCAACCTTCTTAACCTTTTAGAGAAAGAAGATAGGGACCAAAAAAACAAAAAGAAAAAGAAGTTCAACAGGGATTTGGAGGACTATCAAAATGGTCTTGTCTTCAATTGGCAAAAAAAACTCCTTGAAGAAATGAACAAACAGGCCCCTTTAGAGATGGAAGTTTCAAACCCCGCTCCGGGGGAGCAGCCCGTTACTATTCCGGGACCTAAGAAAAATCTACAATATCTAAAAGGTAGCTCAAGTAGAGCGTCTCCGAGGAGAGGGAATGGACAGTTTAGAGGCCCAGCTGTAAAAAACCATAACCGTCCACAGGGTGCCTTTAGGCCTTTTCCGGGTTCTCAAAACCTGGGGGGTTCCCAACAAGGACCCTCGGGTTACCAATATCCCCCAAATAGGGTACCCCCAAATTATTATCATAATGGGACATCTAGACCTTTAGGGTCAAGGCCTCAATCAAGGGGGTGGCAGACAGGGGCTCCTGTTGATAGGGGCCACTATTTGGATAATACCGATAATTGGCGCCAGGGCCCAATAGGAGAACCTGAATATCCCTCTCCGGCTTATTTTCAACCGGAGTCTGGATTGGGTTGGGATTATAACATACCTGTTTCCAACGCCTTCTTCCCACTGAGAGACAGGGAGGGACCAGAAAGATATCAGGCCCCTGATACTTCTACTTACAATTTGGCAGCTGAGGGAGCTTGGTACGCACCTCCATCTTCACAGTACCTGGATGCACCTTCCCTGTCCGGTGCTTCCGCTGCCCCAAGTGGATCCTACAATTGGGGTTTTCACAGACCCGGCCAGGGCACCAAAAGATTGGTAGAAAGAGGAGAGGAAACAGAGGGGGGAGGAAACACAGGGTCCAAACGCCCCAAAACGTAGTGGGAAGGGGTATTTTTAACCTTAGTACCAAAACCCTGACAGACCCAGAAAAACTTTTATTAGATAAGGGGTTGAAATATGCACCCCCACAAAGTCTCAACAGGTTTAGTACGTATATGGACATACATAAATTTATTAGAAGGATCCATATTAAGAGGTACATGGCGGGAATCACCCCCACTGACCGACAGATATCTAATGGCTATGTTCATTCAGGCCTTGCCAATTCTTCTTTGTTTAACCCTCCGGGTGGAATGGCACCATCTCTAAGAACTTTTAGGGATGTCCTATTAAGGGACCTGGAGGTTATGGAAATTAAGAAGGCAAAACTTAATAAAGATCTGCAGGAGGGATTAGATTCCCTTTGTAACAATAAAGATTTGATTATTCGACCAGCGGATAAGGGAGGGGGTATTGTGGTGTTAGACAAAGTGGACTACATGAGGGAGATGCACAATATTGTTGACGACACCAATACTTACTCTATTCTTCCTGGGGACCCAAAGCTCAAATTTAAAAGGGATTTGGAAATCCTTGTAGAAAGGGGTTTGTTTGAAGGCATACTTACCATCAGGGAAAAACTGTTTCTTATTCCCAAGGCGCCTCGAACCCCCACAATATATTATCTCCCGAAACTGCACAAGGATCCTATCTGCCCCCGGGACGTCCCATTGTTAGTGGGATAGATTCGATCACGTCCCGGGTGGGCAGATATATTGACTTCTATCTACAGCCTCTAGTCAAAAGGATGCCTTCGTATGTCAAGGACTCGAGACATATAATGAACATCCTGTCCAGTTTTACAGTGATTCCAAATATGTGGATGGTAACTATAGACGTGAAGTCTTTATATACCATCATACCCCATGCCTTAGGCATGGAGGCTGTTCTGTATTTTCTGTCTAGAGAATCAGGCCTAAATACCAAACAGATAGAATTTATTATGGCTCTACTTAAGTATGCCGCCGGATCAAACTATTTTTGGTTTGACAATGAGTTCTACAAGCAGGAGACGGGGGTGGCTATGGGGGCAAAATATGCCCCTAGTCTGGCCAATCTATTTATGGCCAAATGGGAGGAGGATGTCATCTTTTTAAGAAATGTACCCCAAGTGGCCCTATGGGCAAGGTACATCGATGACATCCTCCTCCTATGGGCCGGTGAGTATGAGGATCTCAACCAGTTTATTACTGATCTCAACTCTAACACCAGGGGGATTGAATTAAAACATGAGGCAAGTCGAGTTAGTGTCCATTATTTGGACCTGAAGATCAGTATAAAAAATGGTGCCTTTGTCACCTCCACTTATTTCAAGGATACGGACCGCAATGCCTTTATCCCCACTGACAGCTGTCATCATGCTCCCTGGCTAAAAGGGGTCCCTAAGAGCCAATACCTCAGGCTAAGGCGCAATTGTTCGGACCACCAGGAGTTCTTGAATCAAGCGGGGGTCCTAACTGAGAGGTTTTTGGAGAAAGGGTACAATGAGCGATCCTTGAAAGAAACCCTAGACCAAATCACAACCTTAGATAGAAGTGAACTTCTACAAGAAAGAGAACGGAGTGTGGGTAGTCAATTTTCGGATGGCGTACCTTTCATTACCTCATATTCCATCCAACACCGTTCTATTTCACATTTAATTCACAAGCATTGGCATATTGCCAGGAGTGATCCAGTGTTGAGGGAAATTTTACCATTAAAACCCAAGGTGATCTTTAAAGGGGTGCAGTCTCTTAGAAATAAGATCTCTATTAATGTTATTGACCCTCCCCTTAGAGGTATTGGTTTTTTCGATCAGCTTAAAGGCTACTACAAATGCAATAAGTGCCGAGTATGTGCCCTTAGTAGCAATCACCAAAGATGTGTAACATCATTTATTTCTACAGTTACATCAAAAGAATTTAAAATCGCACCATGCATCACCTGTGCATCCACAGGGGTGGTATATTTGGTCCAATGCCCTTGCGGGCTTCAATATGTAGGCCGGACCAAGAGATCAATGCAAGTAAGGGTTAATGAACACATCACAAAAATCCTAGCGGGCTTTAGGAACCACTCCGTGTCCAACCATTACAGGCTTAAACATCACAAGGACCCCTCCAATACCCTTTTCCTTGGGATTGACAAGTATAAGGCACATTGGAGGGGAAGTAATCTTGTGAGGGAAATTTCTAAAATGGAAATGGGGTGGATCCATCGTTTGAAAGCATATAGCCCCCATGGCCTGAACATTGAAACTGACGTGAACGCTTTCATTAACAACGCCTGATGTGAACCTTTGCATAGGGTCCCATAGAAACAGACGCGGTTTTTTTAAAAGTCAAAATTTTTTAAAGTCAAAATTTTAAGTCAATCTTTAAGTAAATCCCAGACTGTAATTATGTTAACATTTTGGGTTTAATATTTAGATTTAGAGTCTGCTCCTATACGATTCGCATATTCTGTTTAAAGGAGGTACTATAGCCTCAAAATATAAAGAAAAATTTTTTTTTCAAATCAAATTTTTTTTCACATAAAAATTAACAAATAAAAATTTTTTTCACATAAAAATAATATTTTTTTACATTAGATGGATTTGTTTGTATATTTTTAGCACGAGTTTTGGCCGTTCTTTGGCCTTTCCCCCTTGAGTTTTTCGAAAAACTGGGTGGATTTAAAATTAATGTAATTTTTCACGATATATGTGTGTATTCACTTTCATATAAGATAACTAATGTAATTAGCACTAAAGGTAGAATAGTTTATATACACTATTTAATATTGATATCCTTGGACCATTAAAGACCCTCGGATCACGCTGACCATAGGGTGTGTATTATAACAGGCCCTGTGATCTGGTTTTTTTCTTTTTACTTTTTTTCATATAATATTTATAGATTTCTAATAGCACTAATTTTCCTTAATTGTCTTTAGTACACTATAAAGCCTTATATATTTGGGTTAACATAATGAATCAAAGGAATTTTGGATGAGGACTTTACTAAATGTTATATGAGATCTTGAGAATCTCCTATTAACATGGTCAATAAAACCCATTATAACCTCATGTTAGTTTGGAGGCTTGATTCCTCTTAAACTATGTATTGTTACGAATGAATTTACTCTTTTCAAAAAGAGTTTTTAATTTTGCCCACAAGATGGCCACAGTGAGCCAAGGGATCCTTGTCTTGTGCCAGACATTAGTCTTTCCCTCGGTTCCTCAGCTCTCTCTATGCTGTAGGTATTAAGACTACACTTTTTAAATTTAATCTAATTTTATATTTACGTTATTAATCCGTAGTGAGAGTACTTTCATCTCCGTTATAGAACGTTGGCGAATGCTCTATACTCTCTTCCCTGGCCGCGAGATTATGCGCGGTTGTATGGGAAATTTTTCCCTCAACAAAGATGGCGGGGTCAGTTTCTATGGACCTCCCTTTGCATTGAGTGGCTGTTATATAAGATGACACACTGCTGCTAGCCCTACCCCCATTGAGAATGTCCAATAGGACGAAACGCGTCTGGAGGCAGCGTCAGTGACGTCATCACGCCGAGGAGGAGGGCTCCGTAAGCCGGCCGGCTTTTTTACCTGTTTATATGCTGTGTTTATACTGTCTAAGTGTAAGTACAATACTTTTTTTAATAAATCTGTTACCTACGATATCACGCTATTGCGTCCCTTTCTATCTTCCTGCCCGCATGTGAACCGGATTGGGTTACGCTTATCACGTTACTGTGATTATTGAGGAGGTGCTGGGTGTCTTAAATCGCAAAACAAGCATCGCTTTCAACTCCAAGTCTGCCATTTGATTGGGAATCTTGAAACATCTTAGCCCAGGGGATTCAAAGGCCGTGGCTGGGCTATAGCCAACTGCACTAAAGGCTTGCTATCTGGTAAGCTGATATACAATTTCGGTGGTGGGATCTCACACATTGTATATATGTCACCTGGTGCATTGAAAAGCTGAACATCTCTGCATGCAAATCAGCCTCTGATCAATACAGCGATTCCACTTACTCATACCATTTGTGGACTGTTGAACTTTTATATTCAATTTTTTGTTGATACTTGGCGCGGCTTTTTATATTGTTTTAATAGGACGTCAGTGGTTGCGACGTGAGCGAGACTTGCGAGGCGCGTGTTCGTGAATCGGCGTACGCAAACGACGTAGGAAAATTCAAATTCGACGCGGGAACGCCGGCTATACTTAACATTGGCTGCGCCTGATAAAAGAAAGGGTAAGTATACGACGGAAAACCGCTACGGAAACGACGTAAAAACAATGCGACGGGTCCGCGTACGTTCGTGAATTTGCGTATCTCGCTGATTTACATATTATTTATCGTAAATCAGCGGGAACGCCCCCGGCGCCATTTTTAAATTTAAAAAAAGATCCGACAGTGTAACACAGTGTAACACTGTCGGATCTAGCCCTATCTATGCGTATCTGATTCTATGAATCAGGCGCATAGATAGGACCAGTTTACGTCAGAGATACGATGGTGTATCTGTAGATACACCGTCGTATCTCTTTGTGAATCTGGCCCAAAGTCTTCAAGTCAAAAAATCTTAATGAAAAGAAGTTCCAATAAATCCAAAGTGAAATTCTTCATAAATACATTTTGAAAAAACTCAGGCGAAGAAATCAATAAGTACATGAATCCAACTTTGTTACTCTCAAAACACCATACATCCACCACCAGAAGAAGTGTGCGCTTACCAGCTGCACAGACCAGAATAGCCTGTGACTTAAACCCAGCAGAGGTCTTTTCCTCACGATGGTCCCAGGGGAAGGTCCTGACCGCTCTGCCAGAAAAGACTGCATGAATGGGGTCACCGCTGGATGTTGTCTCTCCACCAGCAAGTCAAAAGCTCAAAGCTGACAATGTGACTCGAAGAAATAAACATACAGATTCTCCATGGATCAAAACCTGATGGGTATGTTTATTTTAGGCTAAAATGTACGCCCATAGGCGTGGATACAAACACAATAAAAAATGTAGATAAAAAATCTGCGGCCGGCCGGCTACAGTACAAATGCCCGTGCACTAACAACGGGATGTATCGCACAGTGACAACAGCATGTCGCTCCCCCCGACGTGTCGCAACAGAATTTTGCCCGTTTCGGCACCAGGGCAATGTCAGAATAGTGACGAAACATGTCAGGGGAGCGACGTGCTGTTGTCACCGCGTGATACATCCCGTTGTTAGTGCACAGTCGTTTGTACTGTAGCCGGCCGGCTGCAGATTTTTTATCTACATTTTTTATTGTGTTTGTATCCACTCCTATGGGCGTACTTTTTAGCCTAAAATAAACATACTGTACCCATCAGGTTTTTAGCCATGGAGAATCTGTATGTTTATTTCTTCTGAGTCACATAGTCAGCTTTGAGCTTTTGACATGCTGGTGGAGAGACAACGTCCAGCGGTAACCCCATACATGCAGTCTTTTCTGGCGAAACGGTCATGACCTTCCCCGGGACCATCGTGAGGAAAAGACCTCGGCTGGGTTTAAGTCACTGGCTATTCTGGTCTGTGCAGCTGGTAAGCGCATACTTCTTCTGGTGGTGGATTTATGGTGTTTTAAGAGTTACTTGAAGTTGGATTCATGCACTTTTTTTTTTTTTTTCAATTCTTTATTTTATATTTTTTCCAGTTTTAAACAGACATATTTTCCATTTTTACCATAACATATGGTTTAATCATGATGATACATAAATTAACAAAATGTTCCTAGCACGCTTAAAACTTCTCTATACCAAATTCACTAGCGCACGCCAATACCAAAGAACCATAACATATATCTTAGATATGCTTTAACACAAATTAACAAATTATTCCTATGACACTCATAGCTTCTCTGTATGACATTCAAACAAAAACATACAACACCACAACCATCTCTCGTCCTCCCTTACCCTATCCCTTACCTACCCGCCCCCCTCCATCTACCTCCCCAACGAAAAAGAAAAGAAAAAAAAAAAAAAAAAAAAAAAAAAAAAAACCCTCATTAGGCCTTCACCTCCCCTCCCCGCCTCCCCCCCCCCCGCCTCACCCCCGCAGAGCTCCCTCTCTGTAACTTATGTAAGGGGACCATACCGATCTGTAACTGTCCTCCTGCTCTCTTATACCTGCAGTTAACTTCTCCATCTGTTGGATTTCTGATATTCTGCCCAACCATTGTTGTCTAGTTGGGCTGCTTGTAGTTTTCCATAAAATTGGTACGCACGCCCTTGCCGCCGTCAAGAAGTGTCTTAACAGAGACCTTTTGAAATTAGTCATGGACATTGGTAAGTCAAGTAATAGGTAGGTAACAGGGTTACCTCCCAGCTCTATGTCCAATACTTCTTTTATTGTGTCCCTGACCATTTTCCAGAAATCTTTTAACTTTGGACATGTCCAAAACACGTGTAGCATTGTACCCTCCTCTTCACCACACCTCCAACATCTGTCTGATGTTTCCGGAAATATCCGCTTTAATACCACTGGCGTTTTATACCACCTGGTTAGGATCTTGTATCCCCCCTCCTGGTACCTTGTAGCTAGGGAGGCTTTATGTACGAAATTGAAAATTTTTGTTTTCTGCGTTTCCGAGAATTTCACTCCTAACTCTCTTTCCCAAGCTTGTATATATGGTAATTCCTTTGGGGCCTTTAATTCTACCCATAAGCTATACATCTGAGAGAGGGAGTGTCTCATCTCCTCTCCCTTCAAGCATTGTTCCTCGAATCCTGAGAGACCCCTTAGAGGACATCCTCTTGGGTTCAGTGCTCTAATAGCGGATTTTAATTGAATTTGTCTTAGAGGGTCAAGTTCTTTTCTCACTACTTCCTCCCTACCCCTCTCGCCTATCCTTGGGTTCTCCCCCTCAAAATGTATTATTCTACTACAGCCTAGGCCTTTTATAGTATCGAAACGGGGATCTACCAGTCCCACATGGAACCTGGGGTTTCCCAATACCGGGGTGAGTGGGCTTGGGTGGGTCGAGAGATTTGTTCTCTTAAAAAGTTTTTTCATTACTCTTAGGGTAGCTCCTAAGGTTGGATGTTTTTTTACCTCCAATGGTATATCTTCCTCATAGATCCACACCATTCCTTCCAGGGGAATGGACGTGATTTTCTGCTCTAAACGTAAACAGGGTTTAACCTTCTCTTTTATACACCATTCGACCGTCCTGGCCATATGTGTCGCCTCGTAATAACCTATTGGGTCTGGGAACCCCACTCCTCCCCTCTCTTTTGGTAAGGTCAAAATTTCACGCCGTAACCTCGCTGGTTTTCCTGCCCATACAAATTTAGCCAGTCTAGCTCTTAGGTCTCTTAAGAATCCCAACGGGATCGTCACTGGTAAGGTTTGGAGTAGGTACAATAATCTTGGTAGAACATTCATTTTCAAAATGTTTATTCTCCCAAACCAAGTGAAACTTTCCTTGTCCCATTTCAAAAGATCTAACTTAATCTGCCTTACCAAGGGGGCGAAGTTCAACTCGAAAATTCTATGTAGATTTTTCGAAATTTTTGTGCCCAGGTAAAGTATGTGTGACTCTGTCCATTTAAAGGAGAAATTTCCTTGTAGTTGTTCCTTATTCTGTTGATTTACTTCTATCCCCATCGCCTCAGATTTACTGTTATTTACTTTAAAGTTGGAAAGGTCTCCATAAATCCTCAACTCTTTCAGCAAAGCTGGTAAAGACAACTCTGGGTCCACCACCGAGAACAGAAGATCATCTGCAAATGCAGCCACTTTATATTCCTCTCCTTTACTCCGAAACCCTCTTATATCCGTGTTTGATCTAATTGTTCTCAGAAGTGGCTCCAGTGTTAGGACAAAGATTATTGGGGACAGTGGACACCCTTGTCTTGTTCCGTTTTTAATTGGGAAGGGATCAGATAGTACCTCGTTAACCTTCACCCTTGCCGACGGGCAAGAGTAAAGGCTCGCAATCCAGTTTAACATCCCTATCCCTAAACCTATATGCTTTAGAGTGGCGCCCAAAAATCCCCAATCCACCCTGTCAAACGCTTTTTCAGCGTCTGTTGATATTAATGCCATAGGAGTCTTGTAGTGTTGGGCCATGTAGATTATACTTAATGTTCTTTGAGTGTTTTCCCTGCCTTCCCTACCGGGGACGAATCCTACCTGGTCTGGATGGATTAGCGAGGGGACATGTGCCACCAGTCTATTAGCTAATATCTTGGAAAATATTTTCAGGTCAGTATTCAGTAGGGAAATTGGGCGGTAACTAGAACATACCGTAGGATCTTTCCCTTCCTTGGGGATAACTACTATGTGTGCTCCTAAAGTTTCCCCTCTCATCGGCTGCCCCTCCCTCAAAGAGTTAAAGGCCTCTAGAAACGTAGGTATTAATTGCTCCCGGAAGGTCTTATAATATTGTAACGTAAACCCATCTGGGCCAGGGGATTTGCCTACTTTCATTTCTTTGATTACCTCTAAAACCTCTCCCGCCGTGATTGGTTTTTCCATGTTTAGTGAACTCTCGTTTGTAATTGTCGGCATTCCTGACTCCCTCAGATACGTTTTTATTCTCTCTTCTCTACCCTGTGTCCTCCCTGGGTTAGGATGGGCCTCTAATTGATATAAGCTACTGTAATAATCTCTGAATGCTCCCGCTATTAATTGTGAGGAATACACTAAATTGTCTCTTTGTGTTTTTATTTTCTCTATATTTTTTTTGGATCTGGATTCCCTCAGCGCGTTCGCTAGCATCCTGCTTGGCTTATTTCCGAACTCGTAAAAAGCCCTCCGACATCTGTTCAACTTAGCTTTCGCCTTATCCATGAGAAGTAGATTAAGTTTCTCTCGGAGAGATATCAGCCTCTCTTCGAGATCTCCTTTCTGCTCTTTCTTGTGTTCATTCTCTGTTCTCTTTATTTCCCCAAGAAGAGTGTCTAGCTTGGCAGTGAGGGTCCTTTTTCTATACGCCCCCATTGCGATAAGTATTCCTCTTAAATAGCACTTGTGTGCTTCCCACTTACAAAGCGGGGCTATCTCTTCATCGTTATTCCTCTCAAAGAAAGACTCTATTTCCTGCTTTATTTTCCCTTCGTACTCTGGGTCTTTCATTAAAGTTTCGTTTAACCTCCAGGTCCACTCCCTATGTCCCTCAACGCCCCAATCAATCAAACAGCTTACTGGGGCATGATCAGATATTGTAATTGAGCCTATTAGAGCTTCCCTTACATTCATTAGGACCTTCTGGTCGAGAAATAGATAGTCAATTCTTGTATACGTTTTGTATTTATGGGAGTAGAAACTATAGTCTCTTTCATGGGCATGCAATGCCCTCCAACTGTCCACTAATTGTAGGTCATTGATTATGGTCCTTGCTTTTCTCAGTTTACTATTAGATATGCTGTAAGACCCCCTGGACGAATCCAGGGTGGGGTCCCACACCATATTCATATCTCCTCCAAGAATCAGAACCCCTTCCCTATTTACTTTTATCACTTCTGCAAATTTTTCCAGTGTGGTGACCGGATCCTCATTCGGGAGGTAAACATTGACCAACGTGACTTTATGCTCATTTATTGTCCCTTTTATCAGGAGAAACCTACCTTCTTCGTCCACCACTACTTTAGATTCTTTCCAGGATAAATTTTTAGCCAGTAGGATTGCCACCCCATTTGCTTTCGAGGACTGAGATGCCCCCATATATATCACTGGGAATTTCTGAGAACTCAGTTTCGGGATTTTATCCTTTCTAAAATGTGTTTCCTGAACAAAGACTATTTGTGATTTTAGTCTTCCTATTTCTAACATTAATTTTGATCTTTTTTCTGGAATATTTAACCCTTTCACATTATACGAAGTTATCTTTATTCTATTCATCTCGTACCGTTTTATCTAAAACCTCTTGTAGGCTTCTCTTACAAGCTTCAATTATTTCTCGTACTACTTCACTGTCTCTGCGAGGGTGAGGCGGGGGGAGAGACAGAGACGGCGAAAGGAAAACACGGCAGCCCAAAAAAAAAAAAAAAAAAAAAAAAAAAAAAAACCCCCCCCCCCCCCCTTGTAACTCGGATTCAGGACCACCGTCCGATTGTCCGAGTAATCTTAATTGGCCCTCTCGTGGTAACAACTTCCCCCTATCTGGGGTGCGTCGCCTTCACCCCGGGCCAACAACAAAAAAAAAAAAAAAAAGGGGGGAAAAAGAAACCCCCCCCCCCTTGGCGTCTCCGACTACCCCCCTCCTGGAGGAGAGACGCTCAATTGGGGGAAAGTGTGAAAACACAGCGGAGAGTCACGTCCGCTGTCCTCCGTCCGGTGCTCGTCCTCTAGATGTTAAAGCCTATCCCCACCCTTTTACTCCCTGAATAATACCTCTTAGTTCTACAAAACTATATCTCTTCTAAATTATTGAGGAAGACCATGCCTCGAATCAAAAAAAAAAAAAAAGGGGGTGGGATTCATGCACTTATTGATTTCTTCGTCTGAGTTTTTTCAGAATTTATTTATAAAGAATTTCGCGTTGGATTTATTGGAACTTCTTTTCATTAAGATTTTTTGACTTGAAGACTTTAAGTTGTCATGTTTTACATTAGGCTCTATTTATACTGAATTCTTTTTCATTTGTTTTTCCATTCATGTGCACATTTACTACCGATTTTTGGTAGTTTCATTACCTCTTATATCACTTTTATGAGTGAAAACCTTTACTTTCTGTACTGTTTCTTTTGTTACTTGTACTTTAATATAATAATTCAATAACATCTTTATGAACTTAAAATAGAAATAAATAGTTGTGGCAATTACACCCCATGAATGCTCATTTTTGCCAGAGAAAGTGGGAGGTTTTGATGAGAGTTTTGATGAAGGCATGGTATGCATGGATTTAAAGGATTCAATAGGAATACTAATTTTGCTAGCATTTGTAGCCTTTTTACCAGCTGTGTTTCCAAATTGTTAAACCTGTGAGCTTGAACAAAAAAAAGTGAAAATAAACACAGAGAAATAGTGTTTATTCATACTCCTATGGTATTTTCAAAAGGACCAGTCTTCCATTAATTAGCTCTATTATTTATTTACACTAGTACTGTAGAATATGAGAAAAATCCAGGGATAAAGGACCAAGAAACAGGCCATATTTGAAAGCTACAGCGGAAGGAAAAAAGTTGAGATAAACAATGCCAGAAAAGTCCTTAAAAGTGCCTTGAAAATGGAAAATACAGAATGGAAAATGCCATAATTGTGATTTAAGTGCTTTACAACTATTACATGGTAAGGTTAGTATTAATATCAGAGGTAAGAGATTAAAGGGATTGTAAAGGTTTGTATTTTTTCACCCTAATGCATCCTATGCATTAAGACATGTATGACACGGGAGCGCGCCCGCAAACTAACCCCCTCGGCAAAGAGATTCCCAGAGGGGGTTAGCTTTAGCGGGGAGGAGCCGAGACAGCTGCTGTGGGACCCCATAACACCAGCACTCTGTGCAAAACAAACTTCACAGTGAAGGTAAGAATGATATGTTTGTTATTTAAAAAAAATATCAAACCTTTACAACTCCTTTAAGGTTAGAACTAGGTAGTTGGCCCCCAATTAAAGGCTGTATGCTCTCCTCCTTCAAAGGCCCTCCTCACATCTTGTGTACTTTGTATTTTATGCTTTATTGTTATTATTTACCTATGTCCAATGTCTTCTGGTAGATCCTCTGCCCTGAATTCAAATTTTATTACAATCTTATCCAGTAGTGGGTGGTCCTCAGAGATACAGAGAGCAATGCTGACCTGATGACACTGGTTGTCATTTCTTTTGGAAGACTGAGGACATCTTCGGTCATAAAAACTAACAAAAATAAAAAAATACTGCAGTGAACAAATCTGGAATAAAAGGTAAATATCTGCTCCCTGAACTGCTCTTTTTCTGAAATATTTATTTATTACCTTATGCACATACAATACATAATCCAAGAAAGGGGAAAAATATACATCACAACTTTACAAAAGTTCAAAACTGTCTGATAGCACAATAGAGCATATTTGCACAAAGGTCATCTAGATAGAAAACACATAATACAGTCACCAGGAAAGTGCATCAACAGAGCAATAAAACATAAGGGTCAGATATTTCTCCCTAAACAGTGGAGCTTTAACAGGCAGATGCCCTAGTCGGCATGAGGTAGAACTTTTAAATTAGCAGACAATTACAGTTCCTGTGGTTTAGGGACTAAAAAAGGGAAGAAAATGGGGAGGGGCTTATGATTACGAATACCCAATACTACCCAGGATCACAAAAACTGCTACTGCATGGCTGGGCGAAAAAAAAGTGAGGGGGGAGAGATATTAGGTGGAGGAAGGGCAATAAGGGAGGACCTCCTTTTCCTCGGCACCCTCTCACATGAGGCCTCCAAAAAATGAATGAGGATGATTGAAAATTAGTCCTAAGTGTCACTGAACTAGGGTAGCCATTCCAGAGACAGATTCCAGGTATTGGGGAGAGCAGGTATAGGCTGACTATGGCATCCAAGTGTCCCTAAATGTATCCTCTCTATTATACAGCGTGGTTGTTAAGCTTTCCAGGTTTCTGATTTCATTCAGTCTAGCAAACCAGTGGCGTAATGTTGGTGTGAACTGTTTTTTTTGTTCGCTGCCTAGGGTAAATTTCATGTTAAATTGTTGGGATTTAAAGCCTTCATTTACTCTATTTAATTTTGCCTTCACTGATCTCTCCTTTCCCCCTCGTCGATATGCTAAATTCATTTGAAATATAAAAACCTGTTCTGCTCAATAAATACCTTAATTCAAGCCATTGTAATCCTAAAAAAAATTAGATCCTGTTTCCTTATAGCAGGTTCGAGTTCGCTGCAAATTCGAAAAGCCGCGGAACACTATGGGAGAAATATAAAGTGCTAATTTTAAAGGCTTATATGCAAGTTATTGTCATAAAAAGTGTTTGGGGACCTGGGTCCTGCCCCAGGGGACATGTATCAATGCAAAAAAAAAGTTTTTTCAGGAGCAGTGATTTTAATAATGCTTAAAGTGAAACAATAAAAGTGAAATATTCCTTTAAATTTCATACCTAGGGTGTGTGTAACGTATGCCTTCAAAGCAGCGCTTGTTTCCCATGCATAGAACTATCCCTGCACAAAGTGTAATTTCTGAAGAAAAAAAGTAATTTAAAAGGTAACGTTGGAGTTTAGCTTTAATGGTTAAAGGCATAGTTCACCTTTACCAAAAAAAATTGCCCATGCAGGTAAGGGATGTCTGTGGAGCAAAACAGATCAGCAGCTTTGACCAAAGTTCA
Source organism: Rana temporaria (assembly GCF_905171775.1). NCBI lineage: Eukaryota > Metazoa > Chordata > Amphibia > Anura > Ranidae > Rana > Rana temporaria. Next base: position 110,451,397 of record NC_053494.1, read on the forward strand.
ATAATTCCCTTGCTAGAGGCGTAGGCCATTTACATACCTCCTGAAGCCTGACTAAAAAACTTCCAGAGATTGCATCATTGTGTGCTGCCTCTTTGATAGGATATTGCTAGGAGACTCTTATCTCTTACTGCTTACCTCCACCAACACAGAAGTGAGCTCTTTCTCTGATTCAAACCCCATCACATGCACTTTCTCTCACCTGATGCAGTAACTCTGAGCTTAGAGTGATGGTGGGGGGGAACAGTAAGAGCTAGGATTCCCTTAGCAATGTCCAAGCAACAAGCAGGAGGGGATGACACAATATCTGTGAGATTTTCAGTCAGGCTTTAGGAGGTACGTAAATAGCCTATACCAGTGATGGTGAACCTTGGCACCCTAGATGTTTTGGAACTACATTTCCCATGATGCTCAACTACACTGCAGAGCGCATGAGCATCATGGGAAATGTAGTGCAAAAACATCTGGGGTGCCAAGGTTCGTCATCACTGACCTATACCTATAGTAAGGGAATTTTATATTGACATTATATAAGGAAGTGATGTGAGCACCACTGTCTCTTACTGCCTCACAGAAGAAGTCCATTCGGATTGAACATACATCAGGCTAGGCAAGAAAGCAGCGGTGATGTTGTGGCGCCCGTGGAGGGTGTAAGATGGATGTTGTGTTCTCCTAATGACTGTTTTAACATTGCTCTTGTAAGTAGTTTTTATTAAACCCCCTTTTTTTAATACTAATATATTTTTTTCTCTCTTATCATTGATATATCGCATTGGCTGGTCTGAGGTTCCCTAGGGATTTAAAGTTATGGTGATTTCCATCAGTAACATCAACAAGGCGGCTGAGAAACCTGAAATGAGAGGTTAAGCTCAATGATGTGAGTACAGACCTTGAGAGGTCTTAGAATCTGGTAAGGGGATTTATTTGCCCTTATTTCCTATGGGGAGCACTGGGTGTTGCAACAATTAAGAATTGGAGGACTTCTGCACTTGATTGTGAATCACCTTCCTTGGACTTAATAGGCACTTAAAAAAAAATAAAAAAAAGATAATGATGTCTGCGCTGTGAAACACTAATACTGTAAACAAGGGGGGAGGGAAGATGAGGGCGGTGAGAGTGGGGTGCAAATGGGTCTGTGGGGACAGAGCAGTAATGAAGTATAATACAAATACAACTTGGAAACAGTGAATGTATCAACATAAATCTTGGCAAACCTGTGATAATGTGAAACATAAACCTGAAACAAACAAAGAACTTCCAGTGCATTTACATAACAGTCCCAGGTTGAATCAAATGAAAAAAGGAAACCAAAGTTCCAAGGAATACTGTTGCAGAAAGTCAAATGAGTGGATGATCAAAAAGTGAAAAAAATGAAAAAAAGAGATCCAAAACCAAATGAATGGAAATGTGTGGGAAAATCAAATCCAAAACGTGCACCCACACCGTTGGTGATCCTAGCAGCTTACTCAAAGCGGCTGTCACTCAAAGCCAAAATGTCAGTGCTCCAGTTTCTCGGTGGGTGGTTATCTTCCTGGTAGTTCTCGGTGATTGATCATAGATATGGGAAATATAATAAAGATACTATAGCAAGGTGCTAATAACGTACACAAGGAGGACTCTGTATAAGGTGGATGGAGATGAACTCACACAACTTACACGCTGTGTAGAAAAAAGGTGCCTATCTCCACGAGCGCCGAGCTCGTCTCCCTGACTTCTCACTGCCACTGCTCTCTCCCTTTAATATCCTTAGAGCCGATCGCTCATGCGAAGGTGGAGGGGGTGGAGGAAGGAGAAGAAAGGGGGCACATAGCGTGATACCATATCAACAGGCTTTATTGAAATGTAAAATCCTTAAATAAAAACTCACATTGAGCAGTCTTGTGGCGGTTACATATCCTACGAGCGCTGCGCTCGTTTACCGTCCGTCAGGTGCTGCTGTCAGTGCTCAAAGTGGGACTTTGAGCACTGACAGCAGCACCTGACGGACGGTAAACGAGCGCGGCGCTGTAGTATGGACCAACCACCTAACACACCCAAAGAAATGGACACTCACCAACCATAAGGCCAGTACATACTGTATATCAGTACATATTAGTACATATATCACAAACAGCATGTTATTCCCAATCTAGGTCACTTCCATTGGTGCGTACATCCACTCTCCTAAGATCCTTAGTAATACCCGGAAACCAATATTATCTGCGTCAGAATTAACCACATGCCACACGCCGAGATACGTCGGCAGAATGGCATGGGCATACCCACGATCGTGTCACGGTGAGGAAGAAGGAGGAAATGCTTATGTAAACAAGCATTTCCCCAGTCTTCCTGTAATCGGAAGCTGTGATCACTGTCATGTCACACATAGCCCAGCCTCCCCACAGTTAGAACACCTCTCTAGGCACCTCTCTAGGCACACTTAACCCCTTCAGTGTGACCCAGTGGTTAACCCCTTCACTGCCAGTGTAATTTTCACAGTAATCAGTGCATTTGTATAGCACTTATCACTGTAAAAATGACAATGGTCCAAAAAATGTGTCAAAAGTGTCCGATGTGTCCACCATAATGTCGAGGTCACGATAAAAATCGTTGATCGCCGCCATTACTAGTAAAAAAAAATATTAATAAAAATGCCATTAAAACGTTCCCCCCGCTCTTAGCATGCTTATCCGGTCGTCGGTACAGAGTCACCGGATAAGTCCGTCCGATCCCATCCCTCGCATGCGTCGTAATGATTCGACGCATGCGTGGAAGTATTTACCTTCCAGGGTCGCGCACCTCGCCGTGTCATCGTCGCGGCGACGGCGCGGCCACGTCACCGCGGATGTATTCCACGGGGATTTTGATCTGATGGTGTGGACAGCCATCAGATCAAAATCCGCCAGAGGACGGCGGACCGTTTTCAGCGGATATCCTCTCGTCTGTACGAGGCCTTAAAGGTAGGAAGAACAATTTCCTGATTCTCGTGGAAAACTGAGGATACCTTTGGATTTGAACCCAATATGGGTATCAGGACTACCTGATCAGGGAAGAACGTCAGGAGCGGTTCTTTATGACCAAGAGACCTGATCTCGGAGACCCTCTTGGTCAAGGTAATTACAACTAAGAATGCCACTTTAGATGAAAAGCCCTTTAAGGAGGACGGGGAAGGTCCCGTTGTACTGAGTCTGTTCAGAAAATCAAGAACCAAGGGAAGACCCCACTTGGGGAATCTTGGCTTCCTTTGAGGCTTCAATCTTGATGCTCCTCGGAAAAACTGCCTAACTAGTGGGTGCACTACCCACTAGATTCCAGAGAAGGCTGAGAGGAGCTGACGGACATGGGGAAGGTATAACCCCGTTTGAAGGAAGCTGAGGATGCCTTGTATTTCTGGATTCCTGTAGGACCTGCCTGAAGCAGAGGAGAACTCCACACACTTGGCCCAGATTCTTCCATAAATTTTGTTTGTACTCGCTCTTCTCTCATCAGCGTGGAGATCACTCTAGAAATGCAACCGAGGGATTCCAGCCTCTCCCTCTCAAGAACCAAACCGTCAGTCTCATCAGAGCCGGAAACGGGTATAGGAGGGACCCCTGAGAGTGAAGATCCGGTCTGACGGGTAGAGGTACTGGGTCTCGATAGCTCAGCTGGACCAGGAGAGGGAAACGCGGCCTATTCGGCCAGTAGGGAGTCACCAGCGTCACTTCGACTGCTTCTGCTTGAAGTCTCCGCAAGAATTTGAGGATTATTGGGATCGGGAGAAAGGCATACGCCCTCTTGAACCTCCACCGATCTGTCCCAATCGCCTGCATGCAGCGGCCCTTCGTATAGAACTTCTCCATCTTGAAGTTGTAGGGGGAAGCAAAAAGATCTACTTTGGGATCGATTCCCAGGGACAGGATCCATCTCCAAGACCTCCTGCGCTATGTTCGCGCCGCAGAGGGCCCCCCGTCGGAGCTCTTGGCATCGGTCGTCACTGTGACCAATGAGACGGGGGCGATGAAATGGCAAATTTCGCAGGTTCCTCTGCTGAAGCCACCAAAAGAGGCTGCTCCTCATAGACGTTGATATGTGAATCCACTGATTCCTGTTCCCTAGCTTCCACTGCTTGAGAAAGCCGGACTGGAAAGGGCGTAACCTCCACATTGCCCATTTCACCATGGGGGTCGTGGAGACTATTGTGCCAATAAATCTTAGGCACTGAGAAGCTTTCAGGTGATGAGCATCCAGAGCCCGGGAGATCCTCTCCTGAATCACGGGAATCTTCTCTAACGGAAGAGGGATGGTTTTCTTCACCGTGACGAAATGAGCCCCTAGGTATGAAAAACATTGGTTCTAGGTGTCTTTTCTCTAAGTTCAGGAGCCATCCGAACTCGGACAGGGTCGAGATTACCTGATCTCTTTGCACCAGGAGATGAGTTCTGTCTTGGGACAGGACAAGGAGGACGTCCAGATAGTGATAAAGGTGTACGCCTTGCAGCCTGATGAGGACCACTACTGCCAATAGGGTCTTGGTGAAGACACGTGGGGAGGTTGTCAGCCTGAAGGGTAGGCGAATGGATTGAAGGTATTCCTGCCCAACCTGGAATCTGAGATACTTCTGAAACTCTTCTGCCACTGGCCCATGGAAATAAGCGTCTTTTAGATCTACAGAGATCATCCAGTCGCCAGGCTGTATGGCTTGTTGGATTATTGAGTTTCCATTTTGAACCTCCCGTGCCTTATGAACCTGTTCAGGTAGTTTAAGTCTATGACTGGACGCCAGGCACCGCTTTTCTTTTGTACCAAGAAGAGAGGGGAGTATTCCCCATGAAACTGTTCATCCTTTGGAACGCATACTACTGCTCCCTGGGATTTTAGCAGATCCACGTAGGACAGTAGAGCCTGCCTCCGCCGAACTTGGGAGTAGGGTGGAAATGAATCTGGGGGAGGAATGTTGGAGAAGGACCATGCGTGGCCTGATGACACTGTCCTGATGACCCAAAAAAAAAAAAACATGATCGGGGCTGCCCAGACGTGCCGAAAGAGGAGCAGGCGGGCTCCCACCCAACCTGCCCTGTCTCAAAAAGACTTCGCCTGTTCACGTCCACTTGACGCCTGGCCTGTTGTTGGCTTGCAGAAAGACGTCTGACCTCTGCTCTAGTTCCTCCGAAAGACCCTACCAGGTCTGTAGGAGCGAGCTTCCCTTGAACGCTCTGGGCTACGTCTTCGTAACTGGGGTTTCTTCCTTCCAGTCTGATGCCTATCATGGGGGAGGACACCAATTTTGTTTTGATGATGGGTCAGCAACCCAAGGGTGTAACCACAGGGCCCACTTGGCTGTAACTAAGGCCGTGTACACACCAGCAAACATGTACGATGAAACCGGTCCGCCGGACCGTTTTCCCCCGTACATGTCTGCCCGGGGCTTTCTGTACAATGGCTGTACTAACCATCGTACAGAAAGCAGCGCGTAAACAATACGCGGGGCGTGTCCGCGGTGTCGCTGCGTCGATGACGCGGTGTTGCCGCGACAATGACACGGTGACGTGGGCGGGCCTGCCAGTTAAATGCTTCCACGCATGCGTCGAAGTAATTCGACGCATGCGAGGGATGGCGGGCGCTCGGACATGTACGGTAGGTCTGTACAGACGACCGAACATGTCCGAGCGGGCAGGATTCCAGCAGACTGTTTTAAAACAAGTCCAGGAATATTTGTCCGCTGGGAAAAGGCCTGGCGGGCAAATGTTTGCTGGAATCCTGCACGCTCGGGCCTACACACGACCGAACATGTCTGCTGAAACTGGCCCGCAGACCAGTTTCAGCAGACATGTTTGGTCGTCTGTACGGGGCCTAAGACAGCATAATCCATGCCCTTAGGCGGATTAAATCGACGGATGCCTCCCTAGGAAGGCCACCACTAGCTTCAGCTCCGCTGTTGCAGAATTCCTGGCCAGATCTTCAGAAACGCCCTTAAGGAAGGAGCCCACATTCTCCATCCAGGCCTCCATTGCCTTCGATAAGGCTGCCGAGGCAAGGGCATGTTTGCAGGCCGTACCGGCCAGACCGTAAATTCTTTAGAGATCCTGATCCATCCTTCCATCGAGATCAACCTTTAAGGACACTGAATCGGCCGGCGGTAGCGTAACGAGCTTGGCCAGACGCATTACTGCCGCGTCTACCAGAGGAACGTTCTCTAGGTGTTTTATATCATCCTGTTTGAAAGGATACAATCTTGAAGCCTTGTTGGTCATGGAGGACTTCCTGTCCACCTTACTCCACTCTCCATCAAAGACGCCCTTCAGTTCGGTTAGTAACGGAAAACTTGGGCGCTCTTTCCCCAGACGCTAGAAATACTTTTCCTGTTTAGCTGGGGGAGTAGATTGATCTTCCCACAAATGTGCCTCTTTAAAGGCTTTAATAAGCAGAGTTACTTGGGAGAAATCAACTCCAAACTCTTCTCATCGCTTTTCATTTCGTCGTCCGGGGAAGCTGGCGAGGAAGCGTAGGGCTGGGAAGGACCTGGATCCTCGTAGACCTCGTTGGCCGGAGAACCAGACCCGATGGTACTGGCCTGGCTTTGTGTGTGGGACACAGCTTTCTCCTTTAAGGATCGTTGCACCACCCGTTCAACTAGAGACTCGATGCGTCGATCTTTCTGTCTCCTTTTCCCCAACCGCACAGGCATAGCATCGGTCACACAATGACTTGCCCTCGGGGACTTGTGTGTCACATCCCCAGCAGGCTCTTCGATCAGAGCGGCTATCATGGCGGTGGGAGCGGTGTCTGAAGGAGGAAAGGGAACTTCTCCTCTGGTGGTGAGATACAGACGGAGAATTGCGTTTGCTCTTCGATTTAGAAGACTGTACTGGGAGGTGAGCTGACTTTTATGGGTATGGGGTCCTATAGCATTGGAGAGGAGGCGGGATTAACCCGCACGTAGGCTGCCATGGAGTCTGTCAGGAAATATAGATTTTTTTTCAAAATTGTCGCTTTTTGTTTTGTAGCGCAAACAATAAAAACCGCAGAGGTGATCAAATACCACCAAAAGAAAGCTCTAATTGTGGGGGAAAAAGGACGTCAATTTTGTTTCGGAGCCATGTTGCATGACCGTACAATTGTCAGTTAAAGCAACGCAACGCCGAATCGCAAAAAGTGGCCTGGTCTTTGACCAGCAAAATGGTCCAGGGCTTAAGTGATTAAGCTCACACCAAAACCAATAAAAACCACAATAGTGTAGTATGTTATTAAGAACAAGTAAAGTACATGATATCCAATAAGTTAGAGTAGTAAAAACACAGCAAGGTGACATCAGCACTAAAGTCTCTGCCCCTGGGCGGTTATCAGTGTAAATAGTATGAGAACAATTTTATGTACAATGTTCACTATGCTATTTATAGCAGATCTTCCAGGAAAACAGAAGGTCCGCTTTTTTGCCAACTCCCTTCCCCCCAAACACGAAAGGCTTTAAAAAGCTATTGATCCACAATATTTCCCCCAATGAGAGATGGGCACATAAAATCTAACGAGAAGAGCCTAAAAGTCAGAGATGGGGTCCAAGCTATTTATTTGTTTATGGGGGGGGGGGTATTTATTGATAATTGGATTTTAAAAAGAGAGAACACTCAAATTTTGTGGTAATGCATATTTAAAGTGGTTTTAAACCCTCTGGGACAAGTTACACCTACAGGTAAACCTATATTAAGGCTTACCTGTAGATGCTAGCAATATCTCCGAGACCTACACGGTCTGTGAGATATTTGCAATTTCCCCGGGTGACGCCTTTAACGGTGCATGCGCCGCCTTGTAGAGGGCACACTGTGCCGTTTCAAGCCGGGGTCATGCCGCTAAAGGCGGCTCCCGCACGCATGCGTGGGAATGACATCACGCGACTCCAGCCAGTCACAGAGCCAGAGTTTGTGGACCCCGGAAGAAGAGGGGTGAAGATGGACGCTCGCTGCCAGCGTGGAAGACGGTGACATTGTGGGCTTCTCCTGCAGGTACTGTAAGTGTCACATAATCGGCTACAATGCGATGCATAGTAGCCCATTATGCTTTACCTTTGCAGGGACACATAGAGGAAGTAAAACCCATCAGGGTTTACTTCCTCTTTAAAGCACTGCTTGAAGTAATCTGTTTTGCTACTATGAATCTGTTTAAAAGTCTGTTTTGGAGACTCTAATTTTGAAAGTTACAAGGGAGTTTACTTTATGATCTCAGTCAATGAATGCGGAAGTCTTACCAGTTAATATGGAAGAGCACAAGTCAATATTTCTCCCCATGTTCCTAAGATGTACGTTGTAACACAGTCTACCAGAAAAAAAAATCACAACTACTGCTTTACAAGGGTATGCTTGGTTAAAATCAATCAACAAAATAGCAAAAAATGCAGATTACAGGGAGTGGACTCTAAATCGGCCATTTTTCTTCAAGCTTTTATTCAACACCACTGCTGGTAATGTATTATATTTGACAACTCACAGTAATTATGTAATTTTGACATAAATAAGTCCTGGATACGGAAAATACATATTTGTCTTAGGCTGTCTTCAAGAGATGCAATTACAAAATGTTACTTTTCTTCATGTGTTTTCACCATGTAGCCAATGATCTAAGCCCTGGTTAACACTGGAGAGATTTAACATGTCAAATCGCATGCCAAATCCCTGGCAATTACCGGCAATGGCACCATCCGAATTGCTGCACCAATTCCCAAAAGTAGTTTCTGTACTACTTTTGGTGACTTCAGGTGTGATTTCCATTGACATATGTGCAGCAACCCACACAGATGTCTCTGAAATCACCCCCGAAGTCAGGGCTGACATGCAGGAATAAAGGTTTAGTTGAACTCGCTCATCATTCCTGCTGTCAGTGTGAACCTAGGATAAATGTACACAGCGATAAAAATGTATAAAACTAAAATAAACCTATGTTTTTTCCTATTTAGGTGTGCTTTAGTCTTTCCACAAATATTAGCAAACACTCACAGACCACTTTACTAGATACACCTGTTCAATTGCCTGGTAACACAATTTTCTAATCAGCCAATAACATGGCAGAAAACCAATGTATTTAGGCATCTAGACATGGTGAAGACAACTTGTCAAGTTCAAAAATGCCTTGTTGATGTCATAGGTCATAGGAGAATGGACAGACTGGTTCAAGATGACAGAAGGCAACAGTAACTCAAATAACCACTTGTTATAATCAATCTCCGAATGCACAAAACATTAAACCTTGAAGCAAATGGGCTACAGCAGAAGTTGACCACACCAAGTGCCACTACTGTTAGCTTCTCACCAGCCGGGGACGCAGAAAAAGTGGGAAAACTTCAGCAAGTGCCAAGATAGGGACTCAGCGGGACAACAGAGGTGACGCTTGAGGAGCATCAGTGAGTGTCAAGCCAGGGACTCAGCAGGGAAGCGGGAGTGACGATTGAGGAAGATACCAAGTTGTGGAAGTGGAAGAGCTCCGGGGATCCAGTGTCGATTGAGTCTGAGAGTCTAGTGAGAGACTGGGAGCTCTGTGAGTGAAGACTTGCAGTGAGAGACTGTACAGTGGGAGCAGGACTATTGTTACCAATAGTTAAATACAACTACCGTTAGTAACTGTTACAACATTTGTTGCTATAGGAGACAGCGATCCTACCTATACAGAAGTGGTATCCGGCTGGAGGCCTTCCCCTGTATAGCTGTCTACCTATAGAAAACTCGGAGTCTGCCAACATCTACTTAAAGCGGGGGTTCACCCAATTTTTTTTTTTTTAACATGACATTCAGCCGAGTTGTCAGAATGACAATCGGCTGTTTTTTTTTATCTCAGTGCCGTACATACCATATTTTCACCGCCGCTTCCGGGTATGTATTCTGCGGGACTGGGCTTTCCTAATTGGTTTACATCCTTCCGACCGGCGCATATAGCGCGTCACGAGTTGCCGAAAGAAGCCGAACGTCGGTACGCAGGCGCCGTATAGAGCCAACTCGCAGTCCGACTTCTTTCGACAACTCGTGATGCGCTGTATGCGCCGGTCGGAAGGATGTCAATCAATTAGTAACGCCCAGTCCCACAGATTACATACCCGGAAGCAGCGGTGAAAATACGGTATGTACGGCACTGAGAAAAAAAAAACAGCCGATTGTCATTCTGACAACTCGGCTGAATGTCATGTTAAACAATTTTTTTTGGATGAACCCCCGCTTTAGAGGGGTTGTAAAGGTTTGTTTTTTAATTTTTAAATAGGTTCCTTTAAGCTAGTGCATTGTTGGTTCACTTACCTTTTCCTTCAATTTCCCTTCTAAATGTTTTTTTTCTTTGTCTGAATTTCTCACTTCCTGTTTCTCCTTTGTAAGCTTGCCCCCATCATCCGAGTGGTGGAAAGTAATTTAGAACAGCTTACTGAACACCTTACTGAGGAGGAACAGGAAGTGAGAAATTCAGAGAAAGAAAACAAAGAAAAAACAACATTTAGAAGGGAAATCGAAGGAAAAGGTAAGTGAACCAACAATGCACTAACTTAAAGGAACCTATATGTAGAAAATAAAAAACAAACCTTTACAACCCCTTTAAGGGTGTCCTGGCCCTAACCTTCTCTCTCATAGTTCTGTGAAGACAATTCATCTATTTTGCATTCAAAAAGTGTCTGGCGCCCATCACTCCATCTTGCATTACACCTACTATGCCTTGTAACCCACTCTACAAAGACAGATGTCAGCTCCCCCTAACTCTGGAGGTCACCATTAGGTCTTTGGAGGTCCGGGGCCTTGCTACACATATAAGAATAATTTCATTTTGCTGATTCACCTGCATTTTGAATTGATGTGCAACATTTAAGTAGGGATGAGCCGAACACCCCTTGGTTCGGTTCGCACCAGAACTTGCGAACACACCAAATGTTCGTGTGAACCCCGTTAAAGTCTATGGGACTCGAACATTTGAAATCTAAAGTGCTAATTTTAAAGGCTAATATGCAAGTTATTGTCCTAAAAAGTGTTTGGGGACCTGGGTCCTGTCCCAGGGGACATGTATCAATGAAAAAAAAAGTTTTAAAACTGCCGTTTTTTCGGGAGCAATAAATTTAATAATGCCCAAAGTGAAACAATAAAAGTGAAATATTACTTTAAATTTCGTACCTAGGGGGGTGTAAAGTTAGCATGTGAAATAGCGCATGTTTCCAGTACATAGAACTGTCCCTGCACAAAGTGTCATTTCTGAAAGGAAAAAAAGTATTTTAAAACCGGACTTGCGGCTATAATGAATTGTCATCTCTGGCAATTTAGAGAGAATTCATTCATAAAAAAAAAAAAAAATAGCGTGGGGGTCCCCCCAAATTCCATTACCAGGCCCTTCAGGTCTGAAATGGATATTAAGGGGAACCCCGCCATCAATTTAAAAAAAAAAATGACGTGGGGTTCCCTTCAGGTCTGGTGTGGATTTTAAGGGGAACTCCACCCCAAATAAAAAAAAAATGGCGTGGAGTTCCCCCAAAAATGCCCCCCCCTATGTGAATTGATAATGGGGTACATTGTACCCCTACCATTTCACGAAGGAAGTGTAAATAGTTGCAAAAAACACACACACACCAACCGTAGAAAAAAGTCCTTTATTAACCTCCCTGGCGGTATGATAATTTCAGAAAAAAGGTGCTGAAAGCAGTACCATTATTTGCAAGGAAATTTGTTTTTTTTACATTGTAGGTCTGTAATTTTTAGGAATAACTCACTTAAATCTGACCAAACAAGAGTCTAGTAGGCATCCCGGGTATGAATTTTTTTTAAAAACAAAATTATAAATTATAATATAATAAATAATTATAAATAATTATAACAAATAATAATATAATTATAATAAAAAATTATTCAATAATGTAATCAACTCAAAATCACTGAAATGTACTCAGTTGCAGAATTGTCGCCGTCATTACTTTTATTTTTTTATGACGAATTTCCCCACAAATCGCTATCACACAATTCTGCAAGTGATTATAATTTATTATCGCTGTTTTCTAGCTGCTCTAAAACCATTTTTGACATAAAGGGACACTTTTGGTTGCTATGGACAATCTACAGTTTGCAGGCAGAAAGAACAGTTTTTATAATTTAAAAGAACATGTAGGGCACTGGGCAGACCACTAGGGACAAGGGGGGGGGGGGTGTATTTTTTACATACAGTACTGTAATCTATAAGATTACAGTATACTGTATGTAAGGTGTTTGTTTACCTTTTTGAATTTGGCGCCGTTCTCTGCTCTCGTGCGTCGTAACGTCGCAGGGAAAGGAGATCAGCGGCACACAGAGGCGCTGTGTGGATCGAGCGAGGTCCCGCTCACTCACACAGCGCGGTGGCATCGCTGGATCCAGGGACAAGGTAAGTAAACAAAGCCTGTGGATTCTGCGAGGCGAGCCAGAGTCTGACTCAGGGTTACCGATCGCAGCAAAAAAATTTAACCCCGAGTCAGACCCGGGAATATCGCCAGGGGGTTAATAAAAAAAAAAAAAATACAGCGGTGATAATCCACTCTCGGTCCCGGCTTCCTGCTCCAACGTTGTCTGTATCCAGCGACGGGTGCGGGTGATCTCCGGTCCAGCGATGAGAAGATCCATCCATCCAGAGCGCAGCATCGCCGACCTCCTCTCACCGCTGGACACAGCCCAGCTATTGACGCGGCTGAAGCTGTGACATTTCTTATATAGGGGAGGCGGGGCCACCCGTCACGTGACGTGAAGCCCAGGAAGGGGGAAGACTGGGCTTACCCAGTGACGTAGCAGAGGGTATGCCAGAGGGGGTGGGATCACGTGACAGGTGGCCCCGCCTCCCCTATATAAGAAATATCACAGCTTCAGCCGCGTCATTTGCTGGGCTGTGTCCAGCGGTGATAGGAGGTCGGCGATGCTGCACTCTGGATGGATGGATCTTCTCATCGCTGGACCAGAGATCACCCGCACCCATCGCTGGATACAGACAACGTTGGAGCAGGAACCCGGGAACGAGTGGATTATCACCGCTGGATTTTTTTTATTTTATTTTTATTAATAAAGGACTTTTTTCTACGGTGTGTGTGTGTTTATTCCAACTATTTACACTTCCTTCGTGAAATTGTAGGTGTACAATGTACCCCATTACCAATTCACATAGGGGGGGCCAGGATCTGGGGGTCCCCTTTGTTAAAGGGGTCTTCCAGATTCTGATAAGCCCCCCGCCCGCAGACCCCCACAACCACCGGGCAAGGGTTGTGGGGATGAGGCCCTTGTCCCATCAACATGGGGACATCCTCCCCATGTTGAGGGCATGTGGCCTGGTACAGTTCAGGAGAGGGGTGGGGGCCCCACTCTGTCCCCCCCCTCTTTTCTGCGGCCGGCCAGGTTAACGTGCTCGGAAAAGGGGTCTGGTGTGAATTTTTGGGGGAACTCCATGCCTCTTTTTTTAAAATTTGGGGTGGAGTTCCCCTTAATATCCATTCCAGACCTGAAGGGCCTGGTAATGGAATTTGGGGGGACCCCCACGCAATTTTTTTTTTTTATGAATGAATTCGCTCTGAATTGCCAGAGCCGACAATTCATTATAGCCTAAAGTCCGGTTTTAAAATACTTTTTTTCCTTTCAGAAATGACACTTTGTGCAGGGACAGTTCTATGTACTGGAAACATGCGCTATTTCACATGCTAACTTTACACCCCCCTAGGTACGAAATTTAAAGTAATATTTCACTTTTATTGTTTCACTTTTAGCATTATTAAATTCTCTGCTCCCGAAAAAAGGGCAGTTTTTAAAACTTTTTTTGCATTGATACATGTTTCCTGGGACAGGACCCAGGTCCCCAAACACTTTTTAGGACAATAAATTGCATATTAGCCTTTAAAATTAGCACTTTGGGGGGCGTGTCCAAGATGGCGCTGGGAGCAGACGTGTAGCTGCCGAGCTCCCGCTCTGAGAATCCTTCCTGCCTTGATCCGAGTGTGGAAATCGGGATATTACCTCACCTTTTTTTGCCCTGCCTCCCGGGGAATGCGCCGGAACAACAAGGGCTGCCGGACGCGCCGTAACTCCGCCGCTGCAGTCACCCCTCCGAGGTCTGGGCCTACCTTGCCTGCCCCTGTCCGCTGCATGGCGTCTCACGTGGACCCCCGCGGGATGACTCGATCCAGGCTGGGTCGGCGGCATTTGACGCCCTCATGGTGGCGATCTCCACCTGCCAATCCACCCTTACGATCAATATAGATCATGTCCAGGCAGAAACGGCGCTCATACGCCGTGACCTGGATTCGTTCCGAGACCGCGTGTCGGAAGCGGAGAGACGGGTCTCGGACTTGGAGGACGTTCAGAGAGACCACCACACTGACATCCAATCGCTGAAAGCTAGGGTGAAGGTCCTGGAGCACAGGGCGGAAGACGCCGAGAACAGGAACCGCCGCAACAACTTGAGGGTCCTGGGGCTCCCGGAGGGAGCGGAGGGCACGGACCCGGTGGCCTTCATGGAACAGATCCTGCCGACCCTTCTCCCGGGCGCCCGATTCTCCCCCTACTTCTCCATCAAGAGGGCCCACCGCATACCGGCGACTAGGGGCCCGATGGGAGCGCCGCCGCGCACCTTCATATTCAAGCTCCTCCATTACCGGGACAGGGACACCGTCCTCCGGGCTGCACGTCTGCAGGGGGAAATCAAGTTCCAGAACGCCAGGCTCCTAATATTCCTGGATTATTCGGTGGAAACACAGCGCCAACGCAAGTCATTCGACCACGTCCACGCCATGCTGAGAGATCGGGGTGTTAAATACAGTATGCTCTTTCCTGCAAGACTCCGTGTCCAAGATGGAGAGAGAGTGCATTTTTTCACTTCCCCGAGAGATGCTGCGGCCTGGGTCGAGTCCCTACCGCGATGAGCGGGCTGGGACGTTAATTCTCCTGCACCCTCCATTGGCTGACTGTGAGTAACCCCTGAGGGGGCTCCCCATGGGGGTTGGGGGTTTGATATGCCCATTAAGGGGGGGTTTGCCTGGCTCCTGGGCCGGGGGTCACTTTATCTCCTCCTGCGGCTGCGGGGCCTGTTGACTGTTCCCGCCTAGATGGAGACCACGGACCTCCTGCGCCTCTGCAGCACCGCAAGGAATCTTTTCTTTTTCCCCACACCTTTTTTTTTAGGGGGCTGGGAGGATTGTGACACTATCCTCTAACTCTGACTGCCTGCTGGCCCCCCTCCTTGCTCTCCCCTTACAGCGGTATGGCTGCTATGAGTAGACTCCTCCCCCCCATTCCCCCCCTTTTTTTTTTCTTTTTTTTTCTTTTTATCTCCTGCTGACTTTTTAGGTAAGGGTGCCCCCCCTCCTTATGGGAACTGATCTACCACTGTTTACCTCGACTCCCTGTTGGGATTATTTGTTCTTTTCTACCTAAGTACTGCGCCCCCGGGGCTCCGGGTTTTCCACACACTATATCCTTCTGCGGATACTCAGGTTCACTGACTGTTTTATTAAACAGAAGCGGGTAGCCGCTTGTTCACTCCCCTCGTGTCCAGCCTGAGGGCTGGGGTTTGTTTTGGGATGCAAGCTCTCCTCCATGTTGGGGGGGTGACGGGGTGGGGGGGACGGTTTGGGGGCCCGGTTGGCGCCCTGTTATGTTTGATTTCTATGTGTTCTATGACAGTACTGCTAATTTTCTTTCTGTTGATTGCTCTGATGGTGGGCTGGGACCCTTCCTCTGGCCAGGTTCTGGCCTGGGTGAACGGTCCGGGCCATATGTGTTTGCTCACTCCTTTTGTGATCTCCCTGGTGGGTTACTATGGCTACTCTTGATGTCCTCTCCTGGAACACACAGGGCCTTAACCCCCCGATCAAGCGGTCTCTCGTCTTTCAATTTATTAAAAAGCATAGCCCTCATGTTTGTGTGTTGCAGGAGACGCATCTGGTGGGTAGCAAGACCCTTAGTCTTAAAAAGCCTTGGGTGGGCCATCATTACCATTCAACGTATTCTACCTATGCCAGAGGGGTTAGTATCCTGGTACTCAAGTCACTCCCTTTTAAACTCCTCGATCTAGTTCTTGACCCGGATGGTAGGTTTGTGCTGGTTCACGCCCTGATTTACAATCTCCTGTGGGTTCTAGTGGGGTTGTATTTGCCCCCTCCTGCCTCCCTGGGGGTCCTGGGAATTATTGCGGCCAAGTTGGCGCAGTTTCCCTGTGACAATGTGGTCCTGATGGGTGATTTCAACCTGGTCCCGGACACTGGTATGGACAGGTTCACCTCATCGGGTACCACTCGCCAGGGCTTGGCAGAATGGGAGGACACGTACGGGCTCACGGACGTCTGGCGGTGGAGGAACCCGGATTCTCGGGCCTTCACCTGTCATTCGGCTACCCATAGATCCTTCTCTCGGATTGACCTAGCATATGTTGGGGCGCCGCTATTGCCCAGGGTACGTGACATTACTATCCTCCCTCTCGGGATCTCGGACCACGCCCCCTTGCTTCTTTCACTGACTCTGACAACTGACCCAACCGACACCCTCTGGAGGCTTTCCAGATTCTGGGTCTCTGACCCGGAGGTGGAACCCAGGTTTCACGACACACTCCGGGCCTACTGGGCAGACAACCCGGGCACGGCTGCGGAGACCACGGTGTGGGATGCCTTCAAGGCCTCTTCCCAGGGTCACTACCAATCAATCATTGCCGGGGTCCGGAGGGAGCGCAGGGCTGAGCTCACCGATGTGGAGGGGGAAGCGGTTAGACAGGAGGCCCTCTACGTTCACACCCAGGAACCCCACCACTACTCCCGCCTTCAATCCCTGACGCAGCAGGCGGTTCTTTTGCGGACGGCCTTGACACAGAAGAAGCTTCTTCATCAGTCCCAATGCATTTTTGAACAGGGAGAGCGGACGGGGAGGCTTCTGGCCTGGCTGTCCAGAGAGCAGTCAGGTGTATCCGCCATCGCGCAGGTCAGGGACGGGGAGGGGACCCTCCACTCCACTCCACAGGAGATTAACCGTTGCTTCGCTGATTATTACCAACGCCTGTATAGCTCCAGGGGGGCGTACGATTTACCCGACCTGTTGAGCTACCTGGAGGAGGTGGATGTCCCTGTTCTCACTCCCTCTTCTGTGCGTAAACTAGATGCCCCGTTTAAACTCGAGGAGATACAGGCTGCTTTAAAGATGATGCAGGGGGGCAAGACGCCGGGACCGGATGGTTTCCCGGTCGGATTTTATAAGGCTTATGAGGAAGATCTGACCCCTAGGCTGAAATCGCTATTTTCATCGGGCTCAGAGTCGAGGGTGCTCCTGGACTCGATGTGCGAGGCAGTCATTGTGGTAATCCCTAAGGCTGGTAAGGACCCTACCCAGTGCTCATCATACCGTCCCATTTCTCTCCTTAACGTCGACGCGAAGCTCTTTGCGAAGGTCCTTGCGGACAGACTCAACACTGTCATTACGGCCCTGGTTCACCCGGACCAGACGGGTTTCATTCCTGGTCGTGGTACTGATATTAATCTTCGTCGCTTACATACTCACCTGGCATTGGCGGGCCCTGATGACCTTGGGGTGGTAGCCTCACTCGACGCCGAGAAGGCTTTCGACTCGGTCGAGTGGGGCTATCTCTGGGCGGTTCTGTTGCGGTTCGGTTTTGGTCCCCGTTTCTTGTCCTGGATACAAATGTTGTACGCTCACCCTACGGCGCGTATTCGTACCAACGGGACCCTGTCTCCCTCCTTCTCCTTGGAGCGGGGGACCAGGCAGGGCTGCCCGCTGTCACCGGCATTATTTGCCCTGGCTTTGGAGCCGCTGGCCGCGCACATCCGGCGAGACCCGGGGGTCCGGGGGGTTAAGGTGGGTCCCCTGGAGGAGAAACTGTCACTCTACGCCGACGATGCTCTGCTGTACTTGGCAGATGCTTCTACCTCCCTGCGTAACGCACTGGCGCATTTTGAGAAGTTTGGGAGTGCGAATCAATTGGGACAAGTCGGTGTTGCTCCCGCTCCACCCCTCGTTGATCCGCACTGACTCTCACACTTCCCTACGGTGGGTGGATAAATTCACCTATCTGGTGGTAAGAGTGTGCCTCGAGTCAGGGTCGTATATGGAGAAGAACATCCTCCCGATGTTAGAACATTTGACCAAACGTTGTGCGACGTGGCGTACTCTCCCCCTCTCACCGGTGGGACGGGGGAACCTTATAAAGATGGTGATACTTCCCAAATTGCTATATTTCTTCCGCCAGACCCCTGTCATTATCCCAAAGTCCTTCTTCCGACGCCTTGACAGTATAGTGATGACGTTCGTGTGGGCGGGCAGTCCTCCCCGGGTTGTGAAACGTATCCTCTATCTTCCCCTGTCCGGGGGTGGGTTGGGGGTTGGCCCTCCCCAACTTTATTGCGTACTATTGGGCGGCGGTCCTGGTGATGGTCCGGTGGTGGTTTTCCCAGACACGACAGAATCCGGCGGTCACCTTAGAGGCGGCTGTCCTGGGCTCCTACGCTGCCTTATCTAACTTGGTATTTCGGGGGTGTAGGGCTCACCCCTCTGTCACGGGGCCCATGGCGACCGTGGTTCGGGTGTGGGCGACTTCCAGGGCCCGAATGTTGAAGCCTAACACCGTCTCCCCGCATACCCCGCTTTGGGGTAACCCCCTCCTCCCCACCTGAACACGGTCCCTGATCCGGTGGTCTGGGCTCGGCGAGGCGTCCTTACCCTCTGGCATATTATGCCGGGAGGTGTGGTGATGCCCTTTCAAGAGCTTAGTCGGATCTACAAGGTTCCTTCCTCCCTTGGTTTTAGCTATGCACAACTCAGACATGCACTCGCGGCCCAATTCCCAGAACCGGTTGTGCTCGAGTCGGACTCGATTGAGCGCCTTCTGATTTCGGGTGTCATGGGGAAGCCCCTTTCGTCCCTATACCTACGTTTCACGGTGGCGTATGACACAAGCACGGCAGGGGTCCTGGCCAAATGGAATGCTGATATCCCGGATCTGGACGAGGAGATTTGGGAGGACTGTGTCTCTTCCTTTCTTCCGTCTATGATCGCCTCTAGAGACCGATTCATACAACTAAAATTTTTGCACAGGGCCTACTATACCCCGCAGAGACTGGCTAAGATCTACCCCTCCAGGAGCCCCAGGTGCACCAGGTGTTTGGGGGAAACGGGCTCGTTCCTTCATATGGTCTGGTCCTGCCCTAAGCTGGCTTCGTATTGGAGGGGGGGGGGGGGTGGCGGAGGTCGTCTCGGACCGCTGTGGGGTGGAGCTTGTGCTGGATCAGAAATTGTTCCTCCTTAGTTACCTGGGTGAGGTTGAGGGCGACAGGTACACCAGGAGCCCCAGGTGCACCAGGTGTTTGGGGGAAACGGGCTCGTTCCTTCATATGGTCTGGTCCTGCCCTAAGCTGGCTTCGTATTGGGGGGGGGTGGCGGAGGTCTTCTCGGACCACTATGGGGTGGAGCTTGTGCTGGATCAGAAATTGTTCCTCCTTAGTTACCTGGGTGAGGTTGAGGGCGACAGGTACACCAAACTGGTTATCACATTTGCATTGTTCTATGCCAGATGGGAGATCCTGCTTCGTTGGCGGGGCACTGAGCTCCCCACGGTGTCCTCCTGGCTGGCTACGATTAACAGAGTTCTCCCACTCTATAGGTTAACGTATGAGAGCAGGAACTGTCCAGCGAAATTTGAAAAAATCTGGGCGAAATGGATCGACTCATCTAGCTGATCTGTTGATACTCCCCCTCTGATGACTCCTGACTGAGGTGTCTGCGGGTCGCTGTCCCCCCCCCTTCTTCCCCTCCCCCCCCTGCCCTTCTCCTTGTTGTCTCCCGGGGGGTGACGATGCGGGGGGGACATCTGGATGGATGGTGACTCTCTACAGTGAGTGCCCTGAGCCTGGCAATTGTCTTATTTCTGATGTATATCCTGTGATTTGTGTGGCCGGCCTACTATCCCACCACAGATGTATTATGTATGTGCTGATTTGCTATGACTTCGTGCAATCATTCTGTTGCCTTTGTGGCTTGTACTGTCATTGTTTTGTGTTTATCTTTGTTGTTTGTCTACAAAATAAAAAACTACTACTACTGTAAAAAAAAAAATTAGCACTTTAGATTTCTTCCATAGACTTTAACAGGGTGTTCCGCGGCTTTTCGAATTTGCCGCGAACACCTCTAATTGTTCTTTGTTCGCCGAACAGGTGAACAGGCAATGTTCGAGTCAAACATGAGTTTGACTCGAACTCAAAGCTCATCCCTACTTGCGAACAGGCAAAAAATGTATGCAAACACGCGAACACTGTTAAAGTCTATGGGACACGAACAGAAAAAATCAAAAGTGCTAATTTTAAAGGCTTATATGTATGTATTGGGGACCTGGGTCCTGCTCCAGGGGACATGTACCAATGCAAAAAAGGATTTAAAAACTGCATTTTTTTCAGGAGCAGTGATTTTAATAATGAAATTATTAAAGTGAAACAATAACAATTAAATATGTCTTTAAATATCATGCCTAGGGGGTGTCCTTAGTCTGACTGTAAAGTAGCACTGTGTTTATAACTGTACCACAGCAAAATTACATTTCTAAAGAAAAAATCCTGGCAATATAGATAAAAATCATTGAAAAAACCCTGCACCAAAATGTAAAAAAAAAAATAGATGTGAGATCCAAAATCCATACCAGGCTCTTCAGATCTGGTATGGATTTTAAGGGGAACCCCAAGCCAAAAAATAAATAAATTGGGGGTCCCCCTCAAAATCCCAAACTGTCCCAAACTGTCTCCTGTAATTTTTAATTTTTTGACACTTTTTTTGGTGAATGTGTAGGGGTACAATGTATCCGATACCCATTCACATGGGGGCGGGATCAGGGGGTCCCCTTGTTAAAGGGGCTTCCAGATTCTGATAAACCCCTTGCCCACAGACCCCCACAACCACCGGGCAAGGGTTGTGGGGAAGAGGCCCTTGTCCCTATCAAATGGGGACAAGGTGTTTTGCCCTCCCATGTTAAAGGCATGTGGCCTGGTACAGTTCAGGAAGGGGCGCGTTCTCTCATCCCTCCCCTTTTCCTGCGGTCTGCCAGGTTGCGTGCTTGAATAAGGGTCTGGTATTGGTTTTGGGGGGGGACCATAAAATGTGACCAAACCCCCCGTATTTTTAAACATGTTCATGTGTTTTTAACTAGCCTTGCAGGATAAATGTAATTTTTGCATGTGTGCGCTGTAATCTGTTTTGTATTGGGGGGGATTCCCCTTAAAATACATACCAGACCTGCTGTTTTTTTCAATGATTTTTATGTATATTGCCGGGATCCAGCAATACATTACAGCCGCAAGCAGTTTTAAATGACATTTTTTCCCTTACAGATGTCAATTTGCTGCTCTCATTCATAAAACTATGTATGGCCGATATGTAAGCAGCCTAACATAGTGTGGGGCATGGAATCAGCCCCCTGAGCCATGATTGGCCAAAGACACCCTGCCTTTGGTCAATCATGGCTCACACAGTAGAGTGCACTGTGATTAGCCAAAGCATGCAGGTCAGGTGCATGCTTTAGCCAATCAGCAGCCGTCAAAGCACTGTGATCTTGCAGTGCATTGAAGGTCTCCCCGTTCATTATGGGGCGTTCCACAGGCGCTTAAATTTCCCACAAAGGCCCCATAATTTTTCTAAATTCAGCGAATGGAAGAACACCTGATGTTTCAAGTCGAACTCATCCCTACATTTGAGCTACACCCGTGGCATATGTGCTGCATGGCTAGTATTGTGTATATTCATAAAAGCATTCTAACCATTGTGAAGGTCAGGGACTATCTGTAAATAACACATTTAGTGCCTATTAATCACTGGGCTTATTTCCTGTTAGTGCTGCTTCTGGGAACCATACTGAAAAAAAAGGATGGAGAAGGAAAGCAAATGCTTATAAAAAGAACTCTATCCCTGACAAGTGAATGACACAGAAGTCAAACTATGGTATGTGAGGGGAATGGGAATGTTCTTTTGTTACATTACTTTTATTCTCTTTTGTTTTGCTTTCTCCAAATGTGTATATTTTTCAAACAGCAAAAATGTTCCTTATTTTGTTCTTATACTATCCTGACACACAAGAGGCTAAAGCTAACACTAGACTAATGTCTCCTCAGGGATAAATGTTCTGGTTCCTTTCACCCTCTCTTCAATGATCTGGTCTCAGCACATCACAGAGACATGGCTGATGCATGATATTTAACCACTTCCATACCAGACACTTATACACCTCCCTGCCCAAGCCAGTTTTCAGCGTTCAGCGCTGTTGTAATTTGAATGACAATTGAGCGGTCATGCTACACTGTACCCAAACAAATTTTTAATCATTTTGTTCCCACAAATAGAGCTTTCTTTTGGTGGTATTTGATCATCTCTGCAGTTTAAATTTTTTGCGCAAAAAATAAAAAAAACAGAACATTTTGAAAAAAAAAATATTATTTTTTTTGTAAATAAGTACATTTTGTAATTCAATGACGGGCACTGAAATGGCGGCTGCACTGATGGGCAATGATAAGGTGGCACCAATGAGGTGGCACTGATGAGGTTACACTGATGGGCACTGATGACGTTACACTGATAGGCGGCACTAATGGGCACTGATAAGTGGCACTGGTATGTGGCACTGATGGGCACCAATAGGCAGCACTGATGGGTACTTATGGTGGCACTGATTGGTACATATGGTGGCACTGATAGGTGGCACTGATTGGTACATATGGTGGCAATGATAGGTGGCATGGATGGGCACTGATGGTCACTGATAGGTGGGCACAGATGGGCACTGATAGGTGGCACTAATGGACACTGGATGGCACTGATGGGTGGCATTGCTGGACATCATTGATTTGCGGTCTTTAACAATGGTGCCAATTAGTGCCCATTTGTGGGCACTGATTTGCACATATTTGGCATCAATTTGCATATGTGGATGGCCATGTGGGATGTACCTGGCCATCCACATGCTTGGGACTTCCCTGGTGGTCCTAGCGGCTTCCCTTGTGGTCCAGTGTGGGCATCCGAGTGGGGGCTGCACTGATAAACAATCAGTGCAAACCCACCCTGTCAGGAGAGCCGCCAATCGGCTCTCCTCTACTTGCGTCGGGGGCGCGCCGGCATGTTATCCTACAGGACGTCAATAAATGTCCAGTCAGGATTACAGAACCACTTCACGGATGTCAATTGTCTATTGACCGGGCGGGACGTGGTTCATTAATGTCAGTTGCTCTACTTATTTCCAGTGGCCAATGACTAGACTGAGTGCATATGGAGTGTATTGCAACATTTTGTGTGTTCAAATTGGGGTGCCTTGAAACCCTACTTTTTCTGTGAAGACCCACCTACCTTTTAATAATGTTCTACAAAGCAAAAAGATCATCCTTTTGCTCATTGGTCAGATCAAATCAAAGGTTAAAGGATAAGTTCACTTTTTAGAAAAAATTATAAATGCAACCTTTTTTTCAGGTAAATCTGTGTTTGTACATCCCGCAGGCAGATAGGATCTGACAGGAAGATTCAATGAACTACCACGGCACTCTACAAGCTGACCGCCGCAAGGGATGTCGGGGTTTGTAGTTCATTCACATACAGAGCTGTGTGAATGAATGACACGGCCATGTGAACAGAGCCTCAGATGGTTGGGCTGATTTCAAAAAGTGACATCTAGTATGGGGAACTGCTCCCTATACTGCTATCATAGGGAGTGTGGGGATCCTAAAAAGGGATGGAACATGTAACATGTTCCCAAAGGTGAACGTAGCCTCCAGACAAACAACTAAATACACAGATGAAATACATGACTATTGTATAACAGATGTACCTTGCTGCTTAACCCACTTTTAAACTCCAACTTCTTACCTTAACCTAAGCAACGAGACCACACTGAATTTGGAGTAAAACATAGGCCGTAGTAGCCTTATTTATTAAAATACATCTTTTATCAAAAATGTAAACATAACATAAACATCTGTTATTAGAAAATCCCATCAGTCCATTCTAGCTTTGGTCTTTGCAGGAACCTCAATTATCATTTTGTAAATATGGCACTGTGGTACCTCTCAATCTGATCATAGGCCTCAAGCCGACAGGTTGGCTCAGAGACGACCACTGACCGCAATGCCCCCATTACCATAACATTCCAGCTAAACCTCCGTTAACTGAAATACCACCCTCAGGACCCATACCACCGATAGGTCCTGAATTCTTCCTTTGAGGTATCGTCCTTCACCTGCAAAGACCAAACACCCACCACTGCCATAACATCCTGATCACCACAACCCTGTCTGGAGAAAAAAAAACAGCACAAACAGACTAGACAAACACGCAACATATATAAGGGAGGGTGGTGGGAACTTTCCCTTGCGCTGTGGTGCACTGGGGGAGGGGCCAACTCTTTTTTACAACTCCTGCCCCCTCCCACTCTACCTCTTACCTAATAATAAACCTCTTACTATCCTTGAACCTTGTCCCCTGTTAACACTGTCATGTCTGCCGTTCGCTCATTTCATTCTTTTTTCTGCTCCGGACCTTTCTTGACTTTTGTATAACAGATGTACCTTGCTGCTTAACCCACTTTTAAACTCCAACTTCTTACCTTAACCTAAGTAATGAGACCACACTGAATTTGGAGTAAAACAAAGGCCTTAGTAGCTTTATTTATTAAAATACATTGTTTATCAAAAATGTAACTCAAACATAACATCCTAGCGTTGGTCTTTGCAGGAACCTCAATTATCATTTTGTAAATATGGCACTGTGGTACCGTACCTCTCAATCTGATCATAGGCCTCAAGCCTACAGGTTGGCTCAGAGACGACCACTGACCACAGTTCCCCCATTACCATAACATTACAGCTAGACCTCCGTTAACTGAAATACCACCCTCAGGACCCATACCACCGATAGGTCTTAAACTCTTCCTTTTAGGTATATTCCTTCACCCGCAAAGACCAAACACCCGCCTCAGCACCCAAGGGAAACACCTTAC
This sequence comes from Rana temporaria, assembly GCF_905171775.1. Classification (NCBI taxonomy): domain Eukaryota; kingdom Metazoa; phylum Chordata; class Amphibia; order Anura; family Ranidae; genus Rana; species Rana temporaria. The sequence goes on from NC_053494.1 coordinate 110,476,321, forward strand.
CCTTGGGTGCCCCTCCACACCCTCAGAGCTTTCTGTATGCCATCTTGCAGCTCAAAAACCCACATATCAATCCCCACAGCATTAAGGTGCACACCATCCCCCCTAAGGTACCTCCATGTTACCACCTCCAGCTCCAAATGCCTAATCACCAACCCCCTGTTTTTTTACCACAAATCGACCCACGATTAATTTTCCTACGATGCCTGTTGATGCCCTCCACTGACCTAGCCATCCTCCAGGTGGTCCGAGCAACAATGTCGGACCACACAACAATCATGTCCGGGAATGCCATACGGAGGCGCAGGAAATCGAACTTGATGTCCCGCGTAATGTCCAACATTGACCTATCCCCCAAATCATTACCACCTACGTGCGAACACAAGCCTCCTGTCTCGGAAACCCCAGCTGCCAACCTTCCGGCTTAACATTAGCCCTCTTAGCCCCCCAAAAGACAAAAGAATGGCCAAGTATCCAGACCAGGCCTTGCACTGCACCTGCAAGAAAACAAAGACAAACAACCACCATGACCTCAGTAAACCCAAACCAACATCACATCCAATTACACGCCACCCCCCAACTTTTGGCTATGCCAACCCAACTAGTAAATGAGGGCGAACGTACTGCCTAAACCTCCTAGACTCCCACCTACCAATGCACTTAACCGCCTCAGCATCCATCCCGCACCTGGCTGCCTCTATCGTCGCCCCTATCTGGAAGGAGTGAGAAAATAATTCTCTCTCTTCCAACCCCAACACCAACATTTCCTGAAAAACAAAAACAAATTGATATCTGGATAACGGGGACCCATCTGCATGCATTACAGGGCAAACCTATAAAAATCTCCGCACGGCCCCCACTGGACAGAGCGGCGAGCCACGGATGGGGAAGACCTGTACAGTCTTGCCCTTACCCACTTGATCCATTTTGGATCTTCGGAGCACCAACGACACCCCCTCTTCTGTACACATCACCACGCAGACCAAAATACCCCTGTGGACTTTCGTAGAAGGGCTGACCAGCCCGCTTATCCGAAAGGCCCCAAAAATGGCAACGAAAAGGCCACCCTAAACAAGGAAACCTCATACTGCGATGAACACAAACCCCCTAACTGCCCTAAGACCCCCCTCAAGGATATTAAATGAAACTGGGCGCCTAGAGTCCCTGGGCTGACCCGATCGCCGATAACCTTTTAGCACTTGTCGCACCCAAAAATCTTTGGTAAAACCCGGACACCCCTGCCACTTGAACAAAAATGCCAACCCTGCTAGTTTCTTATGCAACGCAGACCTTGACACCCCAGCCTCCATGTTCCTGTAAAAAAAAATACAATACCAGCAACCACACATCTGGACTCACTGGATCCACTCTGGCCTCCTGAACCAATGCCCACCACTCCAGCCACACCTTCTCTTACGCTACCCACATAGCCCTACTCGCCGACTTCCTGATCCATCCGGAGACATTTCCAACGGAACCTTCCACAGCCAGCCGGGACATGGGACCCCTCCGGTGCTAAACTCCGAGAATCTGTCCCACTGAAAGCGAGACAACGCATCAGCTATGACATTCTCCACCCCTGAAAGATGCACTGAATACACAAAGACATTCAGCTGCAAGCATCACAGCACCAGGTGTCGCAGGAGCTGAACCATGGGGGGGATGACGCAGAAACTTTGTTGATCACCTGCACCACCCCCATGAAATCCCGGTGAAAATGCACCTTCAGATCCTTGAAAAATGCGCCCCACAACTTAACTGCCAGCACCACTGGAATCAATTCCAGTAGTATCAAGTTCTTGGTAAAGCCCACGTCAATCCAAGCCTGCGGCCATGAACCAGCGCTCCACCTGCCTTAAAAGAACACCCAAAAACCTGATGATCCGGCCACATCCGTGTAGAGCTCCAAATCAAAATTGCTGACTGGGCCCGACATCCACAATGCCCTCCCATTAAAGGACTCCAAGAAGGAGTGTCAAACCTACAAATCCTCCCTGTGTGCTTTGACCAAGCACACAAAATGCTTGGGTGACCTGATCCCAGCTGTACTAGCCAACAGCCACCGTAAAAACACCCTCCCCATCGGAAGTATGCGACACGCAAAGTTCAGCTTGCCTTAGAGCGACTGTAACGTCCAAAGCTGAACTTTCCGTAAGCTTAGCATACCCGTAATCTCAGCCTTGAGAGCCTCAAGCTTGTCCATGGGCAGTTGACACTTCATGGCACCCAAAAACAGGACAATGCTTAGGAACGTGATGACCATGCTAGATCCCTCAGTCTTCTAAGTGTTAACGGGATGCCTAACTGATCTGCGACGCGCTCCAACGTAGCTAGGAGCACCGTGCAGATCCTGGACGAGGCCGGGCCCACACAAAAGAAGTCGTCCAAATAATGGATAATGGAATTCACTCCCGACACCACCCATTCCACAAAAGCGCTGAACTGCTCAAACAAAGCACAGGAAATGGAGCAACCCATCGGAAGACACTGATCGACATAGAACTCCCAGTTCCATTGAGACCCTAGCAACCGAAAACTGTCCGGGTGGACCGGCAACAGTCGGAAAGCCGATTCAATATCGGCTTTCGCCATCAATGCCCCTTGCCCATACCAACGAACCCAGCCCACAGCTGCATCAAAGGATACACAACTCACTGTACACTCCTCCGGGTCAAAGGCATCATTGAGCGACCCACCTTTAGGAAAAGAAAGGTGGTGTATAAGCCTGAATTTATTAGGTTCCTTCTTTGGCACGACCCCCAATGGGGAAACCACCAAGTCGACCAGGGGGGTGGGAAAGGACTGCCCATGTGACCCAATGCAACTTCTTGTCTAACAATTGAGCCGCTAACCTATCAGAATACCTACCGAGAAATGGCCGCATCCTTTCCACCTTCATTCCACCTTCCATTTCTCCCTCTGGTTTTGATATACCTGATTGATGCACTTTTTAATATTTTTTCTTCTAGTTCTTTTTTTCACCGCTTGGGTGGGGTTGGATGCCATGTATGGACTGCTCGGCATGCATAAGACTTCTGATTCCCTGCCTCACCAGCGGGGAGTATGGCATCCCATTGCCTAAAAGAGTCTTGCCTTTGGCCTCACTCATTCCTATTTGTGTCCCAGCATGGGGCGCAGTGGGATGGGCTACACGCGATGATGGCGAGATGACGCGGGACGCAGCTCCGCCACCCCATCAGGGAGCTCTGAGGCAGATGGTTGCAGCCAATGAGGCTCAACGATCTGCCTCATCGGCCACAGCTGAGCAGGGCTGTTTCACAAGCTCTTTCTCAGCTGGTTTAAACTTCCTGCTAGCACCAGCAATCACACCGCTCGTGTCTTGCTCACAGGACCAACAGACTTGTGATTACTCTCTCATGGTAGGTTTATTTGATTACTTTACTGCAGCACTCAGATTTTAAACTATACTACTATATATCCACTACCATATTACTGTCTTTTTGTCTTTCAACAGACAGGAAGCTATTAGTTCAAGGCATCTTTCACTTTTTGGCTGACCTTATACTGATAGGAGTGACCACTCCAATCAGTGGGAATTCTCGCAGTCACATTGGGCTCATCCAGTTCCTGTCCTTTGATGTTGGTGTCTTGCTATCTCAGCGTTTACCTTCTTTTTTCACCGTGTAGTAACTACAGTGCAGGCCAATTTCACCCCTGCCAGGTCCCCCTCTGTGTTCATTGGTGATCGGCTCATGCAAGTGAGTATAAGTCTCCCATGTCTATTTTTGTACTTGTATGGATGTTTAATTCCATGCAATAGGTTGATCAATGATAAAATTGTACTACTGAAAACTTCAATAAAAAAGATTTTGTAAAAAAAAATATATTCACTCTATAGAGTATGTATGCTTTAGATGATATTCAGCCTATGAAGAAGGACCTACGAGTCTGAAACATGTCAGGCGTCATCTTCAACAGCTAAGTGCAATACCCAGCCATACCCAGCCATACTCAGTCATACCCAGTCGTACCCAGCCATGTTCAACCATGCTCAGCCATGCTCAGCCATGCTCGGCCATGCTCAGCCATGCTCAGCCATACTCAGCCATACTCGGCCATGCTCGGCTGTACTCGGCCTCTGTATGTGGCCAGGCTGTGGAAGTCTCACACATGTGGTATCGCAGTACTCAGGAGGAGTAGCATAATCTATTTTGTATAAATGGACAACTTTGTGTTAAAAAAAAAAGCGTTTTAATTTTCTTTCCACATTTTCCAAAAATTTGTAAAAAAATTACATGTTCAAAAGATTTATTATGCCTCAAATTATACGTTGGGGTGTTTTCTTTCCAGAATGGGGTAATTTTTGGGGCATTTCCATTGTCCTGGTGCTCCAGGGCCTTCAAAAGTGTTATACCGCGTACACACAGTCGTTTTTTGTGATGAAAAAAAAACAACATTTTTAAAAACGTCATTCAAAATGACCGTGTGTGGGGAAAACGTTGTTTTATGTCTTCTGAAAAACGTCAAAAAAAAAAATTCGAGCATGCTTCAATTTTTTATGTCGTTTTTCAAAACGTTGTTTTTTGTGTCATAAAAAATGACCGTGTGTAGGCTAAAATGACATTTAAAACAACGTTTTTAAACCCACGCATGCTCAGAAGCAAGTTATGACGTGAGCTTGAATGGAACAGAGTGCCACCGTACGTGCTGAACGTAACCGCGCTTTGCTAGAGCATTTTGAAAAAACTATGGTGTGTAGGCAATGTCGTTTTTTAAAATGAAGTTTGAAAAACTTTGTTTTTTTTCCATGAGAAAAAATTACGTTTTTTTTTCATCACAAAAAACGACCGTGTGTACGCGGCATAAGAGGTAGTCAGGAAATTTGGTAATTTATGCTCCAGAACGCCTGAAGGTGCTCTCTGCGTGTTGGGCCTCTGTATGTGGCCACGCTGTGTAAAAGTCTCACACATGTGGTATTGCCATACTCGGGAGTAATAGCAGAATGTGTTTTGGGGTGTAATTTGATGTATGCATATGCTGTGTGTGAGAAATAACCTGCTAATATGCCAATTTTGTGAATAAAAAAGAAAAAAATCTTGATTTTGCAAAGAATTGTGGGAAAAAATTACAACTTCAAAAAACTCACCATGCCTCTTTCTAAATACCTTGTAATGTTTTCTTCCCAAAAAGGGATCATTTAGGGGATATTTGTACTTTTCTGGCATGTTAGGGTCTCAAGAAAGGAGATAGACTGTCAGTTCTTAAGGTGTGATCAATTTTCAGAGATTGGCACCATAGCTTGTGGACTCTATAACTTTCACAAAAACCAAATAATATACACCAATTTGGATTTTTTTTTACCAAAGATATGTAGCAGTATAAAATGTGGCCAAAATGTATGAAGAAAAATTACTAATTTGCTAAAATGTATTCTTTTTTTTTTACAGAATTTTCAGTCTTTTTTCTTTTATAGTGCAAACAATTTAAAACCAAGCAGTGATAAAATACCACCAAAATTTGTGTGAAAAAAATTCAAAAATTTCATATGGGTACAGTGTTGCATGACTGAGTAATTGTCATTCAAAATGTGAGAGCACCGAAAGCTGAAAATTGGTCTGGTTAGGAAGGGGGTTTAAGTGCCCAGCGGTCAAGTGGTTAAAGGCATCTCCCAAACATGTCATTAAAAGGATTGGTGTTTTCACAATGTCACAATTCACATAAAAAAGGAGGACCCTCTCTCTGCCGAATGCTACTTTTTAAAAATTGTTTTTGTATCGCCACCAGGGCAGTGCCTAGCTCCCCATTTGCCTATTTGCCAATGACTTGCATCTGTCTTGACAATAGCTACATTAATTCTTAAGATACGATTCTTAAGTTCCCAGCTTTCAGAATGCATGATGAGTTTGATAAACCCGGGAAGCTAACCCAAGCATATTTATGCATCACTATTTGGCATCATTGAAAATATTCACTGTACAGTACCAAGTAAAGGAAAAAGAAGACATTATGCACACTGCAAGCTTGACTCTCAGATAAGAGTAAATTCAACTGTGTCTTAAGAAAAAGAGACATAGCTCTGAACTAAAATATAATTGAAAATAATCAGCTCTATCATCATACTACAGTATTTGATGACATTTCAAAAAAGAACAATTTTCTCTGAAGAAATCACATGGAGTGTAAAGAAACCACACAACTTTAGAAAGATAAGTAAGCTTGCTTTAATTACGTTTGTTTGCAAAAGCAACAAAGGAAAATTTTATGTTTTGAATAAATGCAAAAATGTGTCTTATGTCTAATGACAATACCCACTATTGTATTTTCCGAGCATCTTTTTTTGTAGCATCTTTTAATCTTTTTTCCAGCCTACATGTTAGGCTAGAAAACCAGCATTTTACAGATCTTTACCAGTATCATGTAATGTCTATGAATAACCACTGCACCACAAAGTAAAAGACTGACTGTGGTTAACATTTTATTCTGCCAAAGGATATAAAAATATTAACTAGACAGCAGATGCTTTGAAGTTTCTTCTTTTTAGGATAATATCAAAGTAAAGTAGAAAAAAGGGCATTTTGTTAACAGCTGTAATGAATCTGCAATGTTAAATAAAGACATGTATGCAGTAAAGACAGAATTTGTTTTTAACTCCCAAACTAAATCTGTACCTAGAGAAATATAGAAGATACCTTTGCTTTCATCTTTCTCAAAATGCAGGTTGCCTGGCTGTTATTGGCTTGTATACAGTGTCATTGATCAGTGACTTAAAATATTAATGCCTGGCGTCAACATGACATCTAGCCAGTTTGTATTTTCAGGAGGCTCAAAATGACAGCCTCCATTTTTTCGCTGGGCATTCATTTCAATTAAAGATAACTTGTGCTTTGCCCATAGGCTGGCCCCTGCAGCATATTATTGTGAAGCAGCTTATCTGTAACTTCCCTTTGGTGTCTTTGCTGCTTAAAGTGGTAGTAAACTCTACCACTTTAAGTGGACCTTCTGCAGGGTTATACCAAAATGTGCTAGTATGCACTGCATACTAGCAAATTATGGCAGAATTCAGCGCCGTGCTGTCAGCACCGTGATATCTTCGTTTTAGATGATGTCTGGTGTCCCGTATCAGTCCCTAGTTACCTGGTTTTATTTTAGATACTCTGTGAGCTCTCCCTGCCATAGCACCCACATTTTAGTTTTTAAAAGAGAAGGGTTAATATGTATTTAAACCCTACAATAAACTTCTTAGCTGCTTTTGGTTTGATAAATATACTATTAAATGCATTTTGTTATATACAGTGGCCCAGATTCAAGAAGCACTTGCGCCCGCGCAACCATAGGTTTGTGCGGCGCAAGGGCTTACTTGCTCCGGTGTAACGAGTGCTCCTGATTCAGGAACCTCGTTACACCGACTGCAGCCTAGGATGTGACAGACATAAGCCTCCTTATGCCTTCACATCCCAGGCTGCATTCTTGCGATGGCCGCTAGGGGGCGTGGCCATTGTGATCGGCGTATAGTCTGCAAATTGCATACTACCACCGATTCACAAAAGTTGCGCGGGCCCTGCGCACGCAAGGTACGGAGTTTCCGTACGGCCACTTTAGCATAAGGCTGCTCCTGCTAATAGCAGGCACAACCAATGCTAAAGTATAGCTGCGCTTCCCGCTCGCGACGTTCAAATTTTACGTCGTTTACGTAAGTGAACCGTGAATGGCGCTGGACACCATTCACGTTCACTTAGAAGCAAATGACGTCCTTGCGACGTCATTTGCCGCAATGCACGTCGGGAATGTTTCCCGACGGAGCATGCGCTGTTCGCTCGGCGCGGGAGCGCGCCTAATTTAAATGATTCCGGCCCCCGGCGGGATCATTTACATTAGGCGCCCTTACGCAGGGCTATTTAGCATATCGCCCGCGCAATTTACGGAGCAACTGCTCCGTGAATCGCGGGCAAAGCGCAATATTTGCGTGGGCGCAGAGAAAATTTTTTGCTCTTTGCCCACGCAAATATTGCGCGATTCTACCTGAATCTGGGCCAGGATGTTCAATAGGTGCAATAAAACTATTTTTGATGTGCCATGTATCTGGATGGGGATTTTGGTCATGTACTGGATGGGGAGCTCCTGTTCAAGTACCCCTGGATAGAGGGAAAGTCAGTGGCATGAGTGCCAGTGGACAGTGAAGTTACTAATGTCACTGGAACTGGAGAACACTGGCAACAAGCCACCAATGAGAAGATGTCCAGAACAGGCAAGGGTCAGCAAAATTTTTTTTTTGCATGCACAGTCTTTAAAGAGACAGAACAAAAACATTTGCCCTAACATGGGCTTTAAAATACTTCGAAATTTTTTTCCTTTCTTGCTCTCTGCATCTTATTCAGGGTATTTCCTTTCACTTCTTGTCCCAGAGACACTACAGTAATCAAGAATATATCTCCCCAAAAGGAGGAATATTCTCTGTTAACTGAACAGGTGTCCGCATTGGAAGATTTTCCAATTTTCCTTTTCTGGAGACAACCTAAAATGTAGGAATTTCCTATAATTTTCCATCTTGGTGACAAAGGTTACCAGAAAAAAATATAGAGGGTGGACCTTCCCAGTGGAGTTACAGGCAGCAATAAAAATGCGACAGGTTTTCAAATCCTTCACTACTTTATCCCAAATTCTTTAAAAATATTTTGGCTTTATATATACACTTTAAAGTTTATCTAAAGGCAAAACTTTGTTTTATTTTGATATAGAATGGTAAACCTTTCATTTTCTGTAAGCAGAACAGAAAGTCATGAAAATACCTTCTTGGTTAGTTGGCACCACTGCAAGTGTCCCAATTGGAAACATTTCTCTCTATTCCGGTCATGGTGATCATTCAAAACCCCCAAACAGGGGTTCTAAATGTTCCCTACTTTATCCACAGTTTAAAAAATTGCTATTCAGATAGTTTCAGAAACAGTAGAGCAGTAAGACCCCATTAACACCTGAGCGTTTTGTAGCTAGAAGCATGAAACTGCAAAACGCTTGAGGGGGAAAAATCGATTATTGTCTATGGAGATGGTTCACATCTCCACTGCAAGTCGACTGAAGCCCAGCGCCTGAACTAATACAAGTTCTGGACCCTTTTGTGTCGCTCGAATCAGGCAGATTTGGGCATTTTTGGAGCATTTGTATTGCCATAGAAATAAATGGAAACATTCCGTTCGAACATCTTAGGGCGTCTTTGCGCTTCTTTGAGCGTTTCTACATCTGTTTTGCCGCTTTTATCTGCTAAAGTGAAATGGATCTATATAAAAAGGAAATTACATAAAATACACAGGAAATGCACAGATCTCCACATTTATTTAGCAGACATGGAGGAAAACAACATGGTAGAGGAAGTGATGGATGAGGTATTATCTATATTAGATCCGGAGAGCTTTATCCGAATGGTAAAGCAGCACACCTGCTTCTACAATTCCAGGGATCCATGCTACAAGCCTCGAGTGAGCAAGAGGAGGGCATGGAGCCAGATTGCCAGCCAAGTGTTTACAAACTGGGCAGACATAAGAACTGGCCATGTGAAGGATAATAAACGTAAGCTAAACTCCTGCAAACTAACCACCAAACCAACCATAGGATGATTTAGTTATCTAAATACATGTACTGATGTAAGGGACCACTTCGCTGGGGAAACTGCTGGGAACACACACGTAAGGAAGCACTCTGCTGGGAACATAGATGTAGGGAGCACTTCGCTGTGAACACTTATATAAGGCAGCACTCCGCTGGGGAAACTGATGTAAGGTCACTGTACATGACCCAACATTGGCCTCTCTCTTCTCTATCAGCAATTACAGAGTGGATCCAGTATCTGCCTGCCCTCTTCTTCCTCCTCTGTCTTTCATGCAGAAAATATGACGTAACAGTGGCTGCTGCCACAAAACACACCATCTCATCGGCACTCATCTTTGGATAACACAGTGGTTCTCAACCTGGGGGTCGGGACCCCCTCGGGGGTCAAATGATGATTTGCCAGGGCTGTTCCTGAAGCTTGCACTGCCCTCCTAGCCTTTTTGGGCTATCTCTGGAACCTGTGGGCACCCAGCTGAACTGTTCCTGGAGCCCGCGGCCGCCCACTCAGCCTCTTCAGTTCACGCCATGGCTGTGGGACTGAGACTAGAGGTCAGCTTACTGGTGAGGAATGTGAAGTGGGAGGGGCTGGAGGAAACCTCCGATTTTGGCATATGTGTCACTGCTGTGAGACACCACAAAGTCAGAGACACAGTGAGTAACACTACCTGTGATTATAGTTGCCATTAAAAGTCGCCACTACAGTTCTCAGATCAGCAGGTGACCTTGATGAAGAGCACCTAAGTTGGCTGATCAGAACTCCCCCCAGCATTGCCACTCATCCCAATTCCCCATCAGCACTGCCACTCATCTCATTCCCCCCATCCCCCCACCAAGGAGTAAGAGAAGGAAAAAAAATAGAAAATACAAGGGGGAGGAACAAAGAAAAAGGGAGAGAAATAATAAGAGAAAGAACAAGAAAGATAGCTAGAGAGGGATGGAAAAAAAAAAGAAAAGAAATGAGGATAGAGAGAAATAAAAAAAGAAAGGAGAACAGAGAAAGAGTGGTACATCCTAAAATGTACCATAAGGGTTTTTAATACTGTATGAGTGGAAGGGACTCAGTGATGCTAAATGTCCATGGGTTAGGGACGGAAAATCCTTGTCTTGCCTTGGGTGCTGACCCACACTACGAAAATAATTTTACTGTTAGGGGTCCCCACAACTTTTATCAAGGGGTCACGGCACTAGAAGGTTGAGAACCACTGGTATAACAAGATACACCACACTACACAGCCAAGAACAGGAAGAACAATAATGAACCGGAAAAAGGAAAATTCACCCAGGAAACAGATGGAAAAAAAACATAGCAACAATTGATGAAACAGATGTTCATTTTTCTTATTGGCTATTAAAAAACCTGTTAAAGCTCAAAAACCCTTGAAAAATGCTGCATTAAAATGCACAAATACACGCAACAAAGCGCGCGACAAAACACCTGAAAAGTGCTCAGGTGTGAATGGAGCCTTAGGGACGAAAGAAGCTGTGGGCAGCCAGAGCTAAACAAGCACAGTACACTCTACTAGTGGGACAGAACACAGGCTAGTGCATAAATGAGGAGTGGAAACCTAGGCCTGTAGACTGTGTCCCCTGTTCTCAGTTCACAGCCCAATTTTTTCGTTTGACAGAAATGTATTGCTAAGGGAATTCAAGTCAGATTTTGGGTTGTATTTACTGTAGTTATCTAGAAAATGGAAGTACGGAATGTAGCCTTATTTGAAATTGTACACAGAAAGACATCTTTTACACTCATTCTTATCTTGCATATAAATGAGAACAGTAAACATATGGCTGCCAACAAATTCTCCAGGTTATAAGTCTCCACTCATATTTTACTTTACAAAATAAAAATATAGAAACCTGTTAAAAATCAAGTCAAATGGATTGACTCCGTGGGTGTATGAATAGTTTGTGTTGACTATAAGAGAAAATCAAATACTGGTAACGTTACACTACTATAATGATATCTTTATTCCAGATTGTATAGTCTGAAATATAAAGTACTTAGACATACAGAAAATACAATGTTCTGCTGAGTTATGCAATTAGATCATTAGCATAATGCAGATATGCTTTCAATGTTTTATTATAAACCTCTTCTGGTGGTATACAGCCTATTACACAGATGTATTATATTTGTCTTGTTTCACCCTGGGGATGTTAGCATCTTAACATAGGTCTGGAAGACTCCAATTTGCTCTTATAAGAGTTGTCTGAGGAGTAATGATAAATTGATAAATATCATCTGCAAGACAGTAAAATATAACTTGTAATCAGTAACAGTATCCTTCTCTTCAGTTACCTACTAGCATAATTTGACAAAGTGCTAGATAAAATTAATATTGATTAGCTTAGAAGAAGTTTGTTCTCTTGGTAATGTAAATCAAATTGCCATCGAGGGAGCTAAAACCCCTACTAATACAGTTAGATATTCATGATAAGGTAATTTAAAGCAGTATTTAAAAGTACCCAAAGAAGACCAGATGTCAGCCTCTTGCAATATCCTGTACAGCAGAACTCAAACTGGCTGAGGGAGGGTCAGTAATAGGGACAAAATCAGGTGTACTGTATTAGACATCTGCAGAACGAAAAAAAAAATTCTTCATTTCATTTTGATTCGTTATTTACAAATATTTGTTTAGTTAAGTTTAATCCGTGCAATTCCTTTTTGGATTTTTTTTAGTTTATTCGTATTCAATTTTTTTGAATTTGAATTGATTCGAAAGGTTTTTGAATCCATTTTGAATAGTTTTCGAATTCTAAATGTTTTCCAATTCAAATCGATTTACAATTTCCAATGAGAATAGAAAATAACGGAATTGAATAGAAAAAAATAGAATAGAAAAGAATATAACAGGAAATAAAAGAATAGAGTAAAACAGAACAAAAAAATAGGATGGAAAATAAAAGAACAGAATATAATGGAATAGAATAGAAAGGAATAGAATAAAAAATAGATTTGAATAGAAAGATTATAACCATCTTCTGAAATTTTAATAGAATAGTAAAGAATAGAATTAAAAAAACAATACAATAGAATAGAAACAATATAACCATTTTCCAAAATTCAAATAGAATAATTTGAATTAGAATAGAAAAGAAGAGAGTAGAATAGAATAGAATATAACACAATAGTATAGGGGGGAAAAACAGAATAGAAGGAATATAACCATTTTCAGATTCTAATCTATTATTTTCTATTCAAATTGAAATTGATTCTATTTAAAATTTGAGAAATGGTTATACTCTTTCTATTCTATTGTTTTTTAATTGTATTCTTGTTCTACGTGTCTATTCTATTCTTTTCTATTCTATTATTTCATTTTCTATTCTTTTCTATTCAAATGTATTCTATTCTAAATTCAAATTTCGGAAGATGGTTATAATCTTTCTATTCTGTTTTTTTTCTACACTATTCTGTTATTTTCCATTCTATTCTATTATTTTCTATTCTATTCAAATTCGAATTGATTCTATTAGAAATTTGGGAAATCTTTCTAGTTTTCTTATGTATTCAGATTCAAATGTATTCTATTTGAAATCTGAATTTCAGAACATGGTTATATTCTTTCTATGTTATTCTATTTGTTATATTCTAGTTTATTTTTTTTATTCTATTTTCTTCTGTTTTACTCCATTATATTCTTTCTTTCTGTTATATATCTTTTCTATTCTATTCCTTTATTTTTTATTCTATTTTATTCTCTTCGGAAATTCTAAAACAAATCGAATTTGAAAATGAATCAAATTTGAAGTGTGTTCAAATTCAAAATCTTTTCGAATTCAAACACTTTTCGAATTCAAAAAGGATTCGAAAAGTATTTGAAAAGTATTTGAATTTTTTTCGTTATTTCTGATTCGTTTAACCTTGGTACAATTGTAATTTGGAAGTTTGGATATATCGAAAATTCATCCGAATTTCAATTCCGAACGAAACTAACCGCACCTGTCTATACTGTATACAAATCACCTGACGAGGAATAAGCTGACGGATGGAAAGAGCAAAGCAAGAACACATATGAGCTCATCTGTCTGTTGCTGCGACTTCATTGTCCAATCGCAGGCTGGGGACAAAGATAACCTGAATAGCTTAAAGTGGTTTTAAACCCTCAAGGTTTTTTGCTTTAATAAATTCTCTGCATTAAGGTAAAAAACCTTCTGTGTTGGATTTCGAGTCTTCAGGTTAATGCTCAAAAATCATCTGCCCTCAATGTCTCTTTTTTCCATCCTCCTTCCCCAGTTGAAAACCGTCCTTCCATTTTCTTGGTCCTCTACCGTCCTCACCTACCTTGGAATAAAACTGACGGGAAAAAACTAAATAATTTGTTTTCCGTGAATTACCCCCCTATCTCTCTGTGCTGATGATCAAACGTCTTTTTTTATTCCTAGTTTGGTTGGGTAGGATCACAGCAGTCAAGATGACCATCTTGCTGAAGATTTTATATTTATTTTGATTTCTACCTATCCCTGTACCAGCATAGTACCTTTGCCAACTACAAAGCTGTGTCTCAACGTACATCTCGTGTTCACATTGCCCTTGCGATGCCACTGCAACAAGGTCTCCCCAACTTTACTAAATACTACAACGTGGCACAATTAGTCTCTCTACCAAAATACCATGCCTCCACAAAAAAAAACTCTGGGTAGCCTTAGAATCAGTTGACTGTGACCCCCTCTCGGTTGCAAACCTTTTCTGGCTCCACCTATCGGACAGTTGATCTCTAGGTAACCTGGTCACTTGCCACTCTCTTACTCTTTGGGACTGTCTTAAAACTCATTTCAATATCCAATCTCCACACAACCCTCCACCTTCCTTCCTACGTAACCCTGCATTTTACCCTGCATGGTCTTCCCCATCATCCTTTTCTAATTGGTCAGTGACTGTCCTCAGAGCCCATAAATTTACAACACCCATGGGCATTAAACTGTTCCAGTCATTCTTTGAAACCTGTGCTTTACCCTTTTCTGAGCTTTTGCGCTACCCCCGGCTTAAACATTTCTTCACTCTGCTTATTCCTAAAGACTCTTCTGCCCCAGCCATGTCTATCTTTGAATGAGCCTGCAAAAGTAACCTGCACCAGAGAGGACTTATCTCTGATCTATATTTCCTCCTGTTAGGAGTCTCCCCCTCCATATATCGTTAAGTGGGAAAGGAGACCTAGGTATTACCATAGCCCCACTTGACTGGACATTTATCTGGTAAGCCACCAAATTCTCCTAGGTGGGAGAATGGATGGACAGCCGCACTCCAAAAAGTCTTGTTGAAAAAAGACGTGCTCTTTATTGTAAAAAGGAAAAAATGCACAGCACACAACAGCATACAGTGGGATAGACAGCTGACGCGTTTCGCATTAACAACTAATGCTTAGTCATGCTGTTGTGTGCTGTGCATTTTTTCCTTTTTACAATAAAGAGCACGTCTTTTTTCAACAAGACTTTTTGGAGTGCGGCTGTCCATCCATTCTACCACCTGCTTAATTGTATGCATTGCCAGCACCCGTGTGATTCCTGAGTGGACATTGATTACCTGCCTGTGCTCACCTGGAGCGGCGGTCTCCCTACCTACCAAATTCTCCTACCTGAATATTGCTGCATTGGAAACCAACTATAAGCTTTAGACCCGTTGGTATCTAGTTCCCACCAGGATTGCGAAATAGGTTTCTCATTCTCCTCACTGCTTTCGAGACTGTGCTACCTCTGACACACATCTACATATTTGGTGGAACTGCCCCGTAGCTAAATCATTTTGGACAAATATATTTAACATCATATCCACTCTTTTTGTTTCTCATTCCCCTGATCCCGATGTGGCCCTTCTAAACAAGAAACCTCCTAATCTGACCTGTCGTCAATTCAAATTACTCCTGCAGGTTACCACAACAGCCAAATAAATAATAGCAAAAGCATGGAAAACTCCCAATTTATGTATTCTAATAGTTAAAAATAAATTTACTCAAGCAATGATACAACCTAAACTTAAAGCCATCATATTAGATAAGGTACGTGTAACGGAATGATCCGTGACAAAGAGAGACTTTGAAAGGATGAGGGGTACTCCTGTACCGGCGTCACCAAGGAGTCTTATGTCTAGGGTCACCTTATGTCCGATAGGGCCATAGGGTGACTGAGAAATGATATCCTAAATTACAGGATAGGGGACATTACTGATAGCTCATATTGCAGGATATTACAAGTTGTTGGTTAATGTTGACCCATACCAGGTCAATAGACTCCTAAGATATTCCATTAACCATTGTGTAAGGCTGTAGAGGTGTTAATTCAGGTCTGCTCCTAAGACCTTTCTATTGTGTGATAACACTGTTTAAAGCCCATTGATGATCAGGTGTGAATACCTTTTTGTCAGAGACAGAAAGTCTGTGTAAGATGTGGATTGAGGGGAACTAATTGTGTGATGCTAACACTGTGAATTCTATGTATAATACATGTGACTTTTCAAGCTATATGCAGAGCCAGGCTGTCTGGATAATGCATTCTGTTACAATTAGTAATTAGCTCAAAGAATATGATTGAAGCCCCCCAATGTGTGATGTGTGGGTGGGGAGTTCATTGTTCCTGTGACTAACTTTAACATGCTGTACTGTATATAAGAAAGCTAAGTGTACCATTAACGTGTCTTACATTTGAAACCAGAAAGGACAGAGCTGTGTCTCGTCTTATTCTGGGAAATGCGATGGATCGGGTCCTGTTGGTTGGAGTGTCGATAAGCTGTCGTGGGGTGATGGAAGGTCGTAAACGGTGGTGACCGTTACAGTATGTAAGTTTGAGAAGCTTTGGAGCCCGTGGTAAATCGTTATCTTCTTCCCAATTTTAACAAATCTCTGCTCCTACCCTGATTAAAAGCTTAGCTTTTTGACCTACACACTTTCTATACCTCCACTCCAGCTGATTTTTAGGGATCCCCTTTAATGCCCCTCCAAGCCCCCCTTTACCTCATGGCCCCTCTCCACATTCTACTCTTATTTTCTGTCCTCATATTCCTCCCACTCTTTTAATACTCACTACCCTTTTTTTCACTCATCACCCAGCTACGGACACTTTAGATTTTCTCCCATCTACTATACACTATATTGTCAAAAGTATTGGGATGCCTGCCTTTACACACATATGAACTTTAATAGCATCCCAGTCTTAGTCCGTAGGGTTCAATATTGAGTTGGCCCACCCTTTGCAGCTAAAACAGCTTAAACTCTTCTGGGTAGGCTGTCTACAAGGTTTAGAAATGTGTCTATGGGAATGTTTGACCATTCTTCCAGAAGTGCATTTATGAGGTCAGGCACTGATGTTGGACAAGAAGGCCTGGCTCGCAGTCTCCGCTCTAATTCATCCCAAAGGTGTTCTATTGGGTTGAGGTCAAGACTCTGTGCAGGCCAGTCAAGTTCCCCCACCCCAAACTCGCTCATCCATGTCTTTATGGACCTTGCTTTGTGTATTGGTTCAAATCATTTGGTGGAGGGGGGATTATGGTGTGGGATTGATTCTAAGGGGTTGGGCTTGGCCCCTTAGTTTCAGTGAAGGGAACTCTTAAGGCATCAACATACCAAGACATTTTGGATAATTTCAAGGCCTACCCGCCGAGAAGCCGCATATTTGCATGCCATCGGTGCCAAGAGGTGAAAATCCTTGCAATGTCATCCAGAGGGGAATATTTTTTTCTGAACAAAAGAGAAGTTACTCTTTAAGTGTTTTACTGGGGACCTGGGTATGACCTAGGTAGACATAATGACTTAATTGATGCATTTGTTAAAGTTTGTACTTTCATCTTCTACACTTATGAGTATAACAAACATCCTTTTAACTCAACTAGCAACACTGAATGATCAGACATGCTCTTTACCACAGTGTCTTTTATCCCACACTGAAGTTTAACTGTAATGAGGTGTCACTTGAGACCAGTTTTCTGGATGGCCTGGCATGTGTTGACTTTTAATCATGTAACTTTAACTAGTGTTTACTTAACCACTTAAGACCCGGACCATTATGCAGCTTAAGGACCTTGCCCCTTTTTGCGATTCAGCACTGCGTCGCTTTAACTGACTATTGCGCGGTCGTGCGACGTGGCTCCCGAACAAAATTGGTGTCCTTTTTTTCCCACAAATAGAGCTTTCTTTTGGTGGTATTTCGGTGGTATGCGGTTTTTATTTGTTGCAAAAATAGAGCGACAATTTAAAAAAAATAATAATATATCTTTTACTTTTTGCTATAATAAATATCCCCCAAAAATATATAAAACCCTTTTTTCCCCCCAGTTTAGGCCGATACGTATTCTTCTACCTATTTTTGGTAAAAAAATAAAATAATAAAAAAAAAAAAATGCAATAAGCGCTTATCGATTGGTTTGCAAAATTTATAGCGTTTACAAAATAGGGGATATTTTTATTGCATTTTTATTTTTTATTTTTTTTATACCAACGGCGGCGATCATCGATTTTTTTCGTGACTGCAACATGATGGCGGACACATCGGACAATTTGACACATTTTTGGGACCATTGTCATTTTCACAGCAAAAAGTGCTATAAAAATGCACTGGTTACTGGGGGGCGTGGCTTTCCGGCACCGAAGATGGACGCTTAATCCTGCAGTTCCTCAGTGAGGGAGGACGACGGAGCGACTCCAGCCCTACAGCAGCACAGAATACCTGCCATCCCCGTTCCAGAGCTGCAGTACGTCCCAGCCGACGATGTCCTGCAAGCGGATGGGGGATTTCAAGCCTAAGAAGCTCACCACCTTCATGTTTCCACCGGAGGCCCAGGTCAGTGTCTTGTATGAGGGAGGCAGCGGCCATGCCGCGCGAGGCCTACACGGACATGCCTGATGACCATCAGGGAGAAATGGGCATGGCGGCGCTCCCGTTATCCCCCACAGAGGACGCTGAGCCAGATACCCTCACCAGCAGCCCAGCTAAGGCATGGATGCGGATGGATACACCGCTCCCATGGCCGCCCCAGGCACAAATCGAGCCCCAGGCCTTCAATCCGCTCCAATCTAACCAGGCCCTGCACAGCTCCATGGCATCCTTCCCCACTTCAGGGCAGCCTGTCATGGACACCACGTTGAAGGATATGCTCATGTCGCTACAAACATCTTTGATGACTGACCTCTCCTCCCTGTTCCACAATATTAATACTGATATGCATGTTATGGGACAGAGAGTCACTACAATAGAGAGGGGCATGACAGAATGTACTACTACTGTGAATGATCGGTTTGACACGTATGAGGAGGTGAGGGATGAACAGGAATGGGTCCGGGCCAAGCTGGCCAATTTGGAAGACGGATCCAGACGCAATAACGTAAAGCTGAAGGGGATCCCTGAAACCATACTACCGGCTGATCTGCAGAAATATGCCAAAAACCTTATACATACCATTTTGCCCGATGTTTCGCCCAGAGACATAATTCACAGAATAGCGAAGCCTACCCACCTGGCAGCATCTGTACCACGGGATGTACTCATGCGCGTACATCTTTCACATAAAAGAGACTGATGTCCGAAGCAAGGGGGGGCGGGACAAGCACTATCATATTACATGAAGAGAATATCCTGTTTACTCATTGAATGACTGTTCTGTCTATCATAGGAGGCGGGACTTTGTATTAACCACTAGCCGACCAGCCACCGTCATTATACGGCGGCAGGTCGGCTCTCCTGGGCGAGAGCCCGTAGCTATACGTCCGCTCTTCGAGCGGCCACTAGAGGGCGCGGGCGCGATCGCCGCCGGGCACACGCGATCGCTCGTTACAGAGCGGGGACCGGGAGCTGTGTGTGTAAACACACAGCTCCCGGTCCTGTCAGCGGGGGAAATGCTGATTTTCTGTTCATACAATGTATGAACAGAAGATCAGTGTTTCCCCTAGTGAGGCCACCCCCCCCCCACAGTAAGAACACGCCCAGGGAACATACTTAACCCCTTCCCCGCCCCCTAGTGTTAACCCCTTCACTGCCAGTGGCATTTTTATAGTAATCGAATGCATTTTTATAGCACTGATCGCTATAAAAATGCCAATGGTCCCAAAAATTTGTCAAAAGTGTCCGAAGTGTCCGCCATAATGTCGCAGTAACGAAAAAAAATCGCTGATCACCGCCATTACTAGTAAAAAAAATATATTAATAAAAATGCCATAAAAATACCCCCTATTTTGTAAACGCTATAACTTTTGCGCAAACCAATCAATAAACGCTTATTGCGATTTTTTTTACGAAAAATATGTAGAAGAATACGTATCGGCCTAAACTAAGGAAAACATTTTTTTTTATATATTTTTGGGGGATATTTATTACAGCAAAAATGTAAAAAATATTATTTTTTTTCAAAATTGTCGCTCTATTTTTGTTTATGGCGCAAAAAATAAAAACCGCAGAGGTGATCAAATACCACCAAAAGAAAGCTCTATTTGTGGGAAAAAAAGGACGCCAATTTTGTTTGGGAGCCACGTCGCACGACCGCGCAATTGTCAGTTAAAGATTCGCAGTCCTGAATCGCAAAAAGTGCTCTGGTCTTTGACCAGCAATATGGTCCGGGGGTTAAGTAGTTAAAGAGGTAACCAAGTAAACAAGAGATTCTCATGTTTGTAATCTGTCGGCACTCATCCCCCCTCCCTGTCCCCTTCGAGGCTGCAGATGGGCATCAATCAGGCTGCACTGATGGCAATGGTAAGGCTGCATTCATGGCACATGTGAGGCTGCATTCATGGCACATGTGAGGCTGCATTCATGGCACATGTGAGGCTGCATTCATGGCAATGGTGAAGCTGCATTCATGGCAATGGTGAAGCTGCATTCATGGCAATGGTAAGCCTGTGTGTGTTATACGCCGATAAATACGGAATATACAAATAACACACCCAAGCTAATCCTTAGTCTTCACACTGTTAGAATATAGGTACGATAACTATTAGCCGAAACATACCTCCGGGGAGCGAAAGAGATCCCAGTTGGGTACCTGGAGGTAGGTCATCATTAGCTCCTGTGATTGCCTATATTTAATGTATAATTTTCAGTTTAGAACTTCCTGTTGGAAAGACTCATAAACCTGTATATGTACCGTATTTATCGCGGTATAACGCACTCCCGTGTATACAGCCCTAAAGTGGCCCCGAATCCTGTGGAAAAAAAGTTTTTTTTGTACTTACAGTTTTGGTGTCTTGCGCAGCGTCCATCGGCGGCCTCGTCGGGTCCGTCTGCGGCTTCGGGTGTCCTCTTCGTCGGGTCCGGCGTCCTTCTGCGGCTTCGGGTGTCCACTTCGTCGGGTCCGGGGTCTGTCTCTGGGTTTCGGGTGTCCTCTTTGTCGGGTCCAGGGTCCGTCTGCGGGCTTTGGGTGTCCTCTTCGTCGGGTCCGGTGTCCTTCTGCGGCGTCCTCGCGTCCTCCCCGCTCGTTTCCCGCGCCGAGTTTGAATACTGCGCCGACATATACAGAGCGCAGTACACTCGTGTATTGTCGGGCAGGCTCGGCAACACTCGCGCTCACGTCCTGTACGTCCAGGACATGAGCGCGGAAGGAGCCGAGACTGGCCGACTATACCCGAGTGTACTGCGCTCGGTATATGTCGGCGCAGTATTCAAAACTCGGCACGGGAAAACGGGTATCGGCGTATACCGCGCACCCACGATTTTGCCCTGATTTTCAGGGCAAAAAAGTGCGCGGTATACGCCGATAAATACAGTACTTTGAGACGATTGCGACTTTATGTAAGCGCTGCACAATGTATACATTGTCTTTCCTTGTCCTTGTCTTTCCTTGTTTAAGATAAAATAAAAATCTATTGATAAAAAAAATAAAAAAGTTACTGTGAAAATGACAATGGCAGTTTAGGAATTAACCACTAGGGGGCACTGTAGGGGGGGCGGGGCTGGACGTGTGACATCAGTAATCGTCTTTCCCTATATTTAGGGAAAAGACGATCACTGACACTGCCACAATGAAGAACGGGGAAGGTGCGTTTACACACACCTTCCCCGTTCTTCAGCTCCGGTGACCGATCGCGGGACACCGGCAGCGATCGGGTCCGCTGGTCCCGCGGGCAGAGAGCTTCGGACCCACGGCTGGGCCTTAAAGAGACACGTACAGGTACGTGATTGTGCCCAGCCGTGCCATTCTGATAACGTACATCGTCGGTAGGGGGTCCATAAGTGGTTAAAGGGGTTGTAATGGTTCAATTTTTTTTCCTAAATAGCTTCCTTTACCTTAGTGCAGTCCTCCTTCAATTACCTCATCCTTCGATTTTGCTTTTAAATGTCCTTATTTCTTCTGAGAAATCATCACTTCCTGTTATTCTGTCTGTAACTCCACACAGTAATGCAAGGCTTTCTCCCTGGTGTGGAGTGTCATGCTCGCCCCCTCCCTTGGACTACAGGAGAGTCAGGACGCTCTCTACGTTGCAGATAGAGAAGTGAACTGTGTGTTAGTGGGCATCCTGACTCTCCTGTAGTCCAAGGGAGGGGGCAAGCACAACACTCTACACCAGGGAGAAAGCCTTGCATTACTGTGTGGAGTTACAGACAGAATAACAGGAAGTGATGATTTCTCAGAAGGAATAAGGACATTTAAAAGCAAAATCGAAGGATGAGGTAAGTGAAGGAGGACTGCACCAAGGTAAAGGAAGCTATATATAAAAAAAAAAAAAACAACCTTTACAACCCCTTTAAGTTTATAAAAAAAGGTTGTGCGCACTACCCAGTGCTCTCTTTTGATGTTTTCTGTTTTTCAGTTTTTCAGTATGGCGTTCATCCAGGACACAAATGTGGACTATAAGAGGCAGGGCTGGCAAATTTTTGTTTGTAACATGTTAGCAAGATGGGGCGAACATCTAGAGCAGTGGTTCTCAACCTGGGGGTCGGGACCCTCTCGGGGGTCGAATGATAATTTGCCAGGGGTCACCAAATCCTGGCCTGTTCCTAAAGCCCGCTCCGCTCTCCCAGCCTTTTGCGGCCGCCCAGCAGGGCTGTCTGTGTTGCCTGTGGCCACCCAGCTGGGCTGTTCCTGGAGCCCATGGCTGCCCACTCAGTCTCTTCACAGCCACCCAATCAGTTCACGGCATAGCTGGGGGGCAGAGACTAAAGGTCAGCTGACTGGTGAGGAATGTGAAGTGGGAGGGGCTGGCTGAGACCCTACCTCCTGATTTCAGCATAGGTGTCACTGCTATGAGACACCACAAAGCTGGAGACACAGTGAGTAACACTACCTGTGATTATAGTTGCCATTAAAAGTCCCCACTACATTTCTCAGATCAGCAGATGACCTTGATCAAGAGCACCTAAGTTGGCTGATCAGATGTCCCCCCAGCACTGCCACCCATCCCAACTCCCCCCACCAAGGAGTAAGAGAAGGAGAATAGAGAATACATGGAAGGAAGAGGAAAATAGGGGAGGAAAAAAGAAAAAGGGAGAGAAAGAATAAGAGACCAACAAAGACGGCTAGAGAGAGGGATGGGGAATAAAAAAGAATATAGGAGAGAGAGAGAGAGAGAGAGAGAGAGAGAGAGAGAGAGAGAGAGATAAAAGGGGAAGAAAGGAGAGCAAAGCGAAAGAGTGATACATCCTAAAATGTACCATAAGGTGTTTAATACTGTACGAGTGGAAGGGACTCGGGGAGTGCCAAATGTCTGAGTTAGGGGAGCAAATTCCTTGTCTTGTCTTGCCTTGGGTGCTGGTAACCCACACTACGAAAATAATTTTTCTGTTAGGGGTCCCCACAACTTGGGAAATTTTATCAAGGGGTCACGGCACTAGAGCGGTTGAGAACCACTGATCTAGAGGATAGTTTGCGAGCATTAAGCCTTCTATAAAATCAGATAAGTGTGTGCGAATTTTTCTAATTGTAGTATATATAAATCAAAAACAATATAATCAACTCCCTGATTAGTGGAATCTTTGAAGCACAATCAATTATACAGCGAGGAGAAAAATTCTCAGTATGGATGAAATATGTGCAATATTAAACAGCTTTTCTTTCATAGTCAAGGACAGGGTTAATTTCTTCGCCAGTGTTATATTCATAAATAACTCTTCTTCTGTAGCTATCCCAAGAGTATCAATTTCCATTTAATTAAAGTAGTTGGCTCTGGCTCAACTCTTCCACAAATGGGTAAATAATTAGTAAAGAAGGATGAATGGAAAAAGTTATTTAAAATACATAGATTGTAACAGGACAGAGATATTTTATGGACTGATGCATTAAATTATCTGAAACTATCTGAAACTAAAATTTCACTAAATCCTGCAATTTAATTATAGACCTGGTAGAGAATGGAAGTTCCAAAAGATGAGTACTGTGCATGACTGTCCAACAGAAGACTGCAGTGGAGAGACAAAAAAGTAAGGACGAGCCAAACACCACCCCCCCCCCAGTTCGGTTCACGAACAGGCAAAAAATTTGTGCGAACGTGCAAACACTGTCTATGAACGTGAAAGTGCTAATTTTAAGGCTTATATGCAAGTTATTGCCATAAAAAGTGTTTGGGGACCAGGGTCCTGCCCCAGGGGACATGTATCGATGCAAAAAAAGTTTTAAAAACTGACTTTTTTGGGGAGAAGTGATTTTAATAATGCTTAAAGTGAAACAATAAAAGTTAAATATTCCTTTAAATATCGTGCCTAGGAAGTCTCTGCCTGTAAATTAGCATATCTTTCCCATGTTTATAACAGTACCACAGCAAATTAAAACTGCTTGCGGTTGTAATGTATTGTCGGATCCCGGCAATAAAGATGAAAATAATAATATTTTTTTTTTTTAAAAAAACAGTGTGGGTCTTCCCCAGTCCATTACAAGGCCCTTTGGGTCTGGTATGAATATTAAGGGGAACCCCATGCTAAAAATACCAAAAAAATGGCGTGGGGGGCCCCAGGCACTATATACTCTGAACAGCAGTATATATACACACAATATAAGGCCTGCCCTATATACTCTGCAGAAAAATTGGGCCTTAGGTGTTGGTGGTGCCAGAACACTGTAACCCCTCACAGTTACTCTTGTTGGGTGCAGGAACGGGCCCTGCTGTGAAATATATCATAAATAGAGTTGAGCGGTACGGACATTGGGTTTTTCCCGAACCAGGACCCGAATAATTGGAAAAAGTTTGGGTCCGGGATCGGAGTTCGGGAAAAAAATGCGCGGAGGTCCCCGCAAATTCAATAACCAGACCCTTTAGGTCTGGTATGGATAATAAGGGGAACCCCGCCATCAATTTAAAAAAAAATAAAAATTACGTGCGGTTCCCCCTAAATATCCATAACCAGACCCCTTATCTGAGCATGTTGACCTGGCCGGCCGCAGAAAAGAGGGGGGGACAGAGTGCGGCCCCCCCCCTCTCCTGAACCGCACCAGGCCACATGCCCTCAACATGGGGAGGATGTCCCCATGTTGATGGGGACAAGGGTCTCATCCCCACAACCCTTGCCCGGTGGTTGTGGGGGTATGCGGGCGGGAGGCTTATCAGAATCTGGAAGACCCCTTTAACAAAGGGGACCCCCAGACCCTGACCCCCCCGTGTGAAATGGCAATGGGGTACACTGTACCCCTACCATTTCACGAAGGAAGTGTAAAGTCTTGTAAAAAAAAACACACACACACACACACCGTAGAATAAAGTCCTTTATTAATAAAAAAAAAAGAAAGAAACTCCAGCGGTGATAATCCACTCGTTCCCGGCTTCCTGCTCCAACGTTGTCCTGATCCAGTGACGGGTGCGAGTGATCTCCAGCGATGAGAAGATCCAGCGACGGGTGATCTCCGGTCCAGCGATGAGAAGATCCATCCATCCAGAGCGCAGCATCGCCGACCTTCTCTCACCGCTGGACACAGCCCAGCGAATGACGCGCTGAAGCTGTGACATTTCTTATATAGGGGAGGCATGGCCACCCGTCACGTGACCCCGCACCCTCTGACGTACCCTCTGCTATGTCACTGGGGAAGCCCAGGAAGAGGGAAGACGGGGCTTACCCAGTGACATAGCAGAGGGTACGTCAGAGGGTGCGGGGTCACGTGACGGGTGGCCCTGCCTCCCCTATATAAGAAATGTCACAGCTTCAGCCGCTCATTTGCTGGGCTGTGTCCAGCGGTGAGAGGAGGTCGGCGATGCTGCTCTCTGGATGGATGGATCTTCTCATCGCTGGAGATCACCCGCATCCGTCGCTGGATCAGGACAACGTTGGAGCAGGAAGCCGGGAACGAGTGGATTATCACCGCTGGAGTTTTTTCTTTTTTTTTTATTAATAAAGGACTTTATTCTACGGTGTGTGTGTGTGTGTGTTTTTTTTTACAAGACTTTACACTTCCTTCGTGAAATGGTAGGGGTACACTGTACCCCATTACCATTTCACACAGGGGGAGGGGTCATGATCTGGGGGTCCCCTTTGTTAAAGGGGTCTTCCAGATTCTGATAAGCCTCCCGCCCGCATACCCCCACAACCACCGGGCAAGGGTTGTGGGGATGAGACCCTTGTCCCCATCAACATGGGGACATCCTCCCCATGTTGAGGGCATGTGGCCTGGTGCGGTTCAGGAGAGGGGGGGCGCACTTTGTCCCCCCCTCTTTTCTGCGGCCGGCCAGGTCAATGTGCTCGGATAACGGGTCTGGTTATGGATATTTAGGGGGAACCGCACGTCATTTTTTTTAAATTGACGGCGGGGTTCCCCTTAATATCCATACCAGACCTAAAGGGTCTGGTTATTGAATTTGCGGGGACCTCCGCGCATTTTTTTTTTCTAAAAGTCCATGTCCCATTGACTACAATGGGGTTCGGGGTTCGGGTTCCCGAACCCAAACTTTTTTTTTAAAGTTCGGGTTCGGACCCGAACACGAACATCCAGGTATCCGCTCAACTCTAATCATAAATTGTAATTACATAGTACTGTAACCCAGTGGATGCTCTGTTGGAAAGGTCTCCAAGTCTGCTCTTGCCCCTAGATATTCCTGCACCATATAATGCAGATGCTGGTTATGGTTGCTTGAACCGATAAGACCTTGATGCTGAGGATTGAAAAATTGTTTAGAGGCATCGGTCAGCCGGCCACCTTCTCCACTGCTCTTTCTCTGATTGAACGAAGCCTCAGCAACATGTTGTCCAGCACCAGGAAATGGTAACCTTCCAGGGTCTAGAAATTCATTACACAAACCTTTCTTCAAGGCCTCTTGAAGTTGTTTCATCCTTTGCTCCCTCTGCAAATGCAGGATGAGTTCTGCAACTTTTCCCTCGTAACATGGATCAAGAAGGGTTGCCAGCCAGTAATGATCCCTCTCCTTGATACCACAAATCCTAGGGTCCTTTCGCAGGCTTTGCAGAATCATGGAGGCCATGCAGCGTAAGTTTGCAGAGGTATTCAATTCTGAGTCTTCTGGGTCACTAAGAATCACATTATCTGAAACATCCTCCTCCCAGCCACGTACAACTCCTTGGGTTTCTGGGGACTGAAAACGATCCCTTGAAGACTGCTGCTGAGTGTTATCCTCTACATCCATGCTGACACAATCCTCCCCTCTTCTTCCTGTTTGTTTGGTGAGCCCGTAGGAATGCTATCTGGATAAAGGAGGCCTTGAGAGGAAAGGAAGTCCTCTTCTTCCTCCCGCTATTCTGCTTCAAGTGCCCTGTCCATTATTCCACGTGCTCTAGCAGGAAGACTAGAGGGCCAGTGTCACTGATGCATGCATTGTTGCTGCTAGCCATCCTTGTGGCCTCCTCAAATGGTGAGAACTCTGCATGCATCCTTGATCAGTAGCCACTGGCGTTGCGAAAAAAGAAGCCAAGCTCCCCTGACCCTGTCCTGGTGCCATACGCACACAGGTACTCATTGATGGCCCTATGCTGTTTGTGTAGCAGCTGCAGCATTGTCAATGTTGAGTTTCACCTGATGAGCATGTCACAAATGAGACAGTTGGTGGGCAGGTTGCATACCCTTTGAATGTCAACCACCGAGCACTGGCATTGTATGAGCGGGGAAAATGACCACAGACTTTTGTGGCCTGCCTCAGGAGATCTCGTACGCCTGGGTACCTGGTCATGAACCGCTGCACCACTAAATTCAGAACGTGTGCCAAACATGGAACATGGGTTAAGTGTCCCTGTCGGAGGGTGGAGAGAAGGTTGGTGCCATTGCCACATACAACCATTCCTGGCTGTAGCTGGCGTGGCGTCAACCACCATATGGGCTGGAGCTCTCCTGCATGAAATGCCTGGAGGGCCTGATTCGGCCCATGGGCATTGTGGTTGACACCTGTGCACTAGACTGACTGTATACATATATAGCAAATACCCTGCCACTAACTGAATAACCTGCCTGCTTAATATAACTCAAGCTATCTCGGTCCACGCCAATAACACTACACATGGCCGCTATGTACTGTAAGTATGTGGTGATGTAAATGGAAGACCTCGCCCCCTCTGACATCATGTTATGTCAGAGGAAGGCGGGGTCACCCATTTATGTCACTGAGTGGTCCCGCCCTCAGCTATATAACAGCTGTCATCAAGAAGAAGCTGTTGCATTTTTTTTCTTTTTTTGGCTCGTCGGGCGGTGTGAGATAGATTTACATTGCAGGACATTTATATATTTTTTAAATTGTCTGTCATTTTTACTATTTGACGCTTTGTTTTGTGAATTGGTTACCAATTCACATAGGGGGGTGCGGGATATGGGTGTCCCTTTGTTAAAGGGGGCTTCCAGATTTCGATAAGCCCCCCGCCCACAGACCCCCATAACCACCAGGCAAGGGTTGTGGGGATGAGGCCCTTGTCTCCATCAACATGGGGACAAGGTGCTTTGGAGACCCCAAAGCACACTCCCCATGTTGAGGGCATGTGGCTTGGTACGATTCAGGAGGGGGGGTGTTTTCTCTCTTACCCCTCTTTTCCTGTGGCCTGCCAGGTTGTGTGCTCGGATAAGGGCCTGGTATGGATTTTGGGGGGACCCCCACGCATTTTTTTTTTATTTTGTTTCGGGGTTCCCCTTAATCTTCATACCAGACCCAAAGGGCCTGGTAATGTACTGGGGGGTATGAACCCATGCAGTTTTTTTCAATGAGTTTTATCTATATTGCCGAGACCCGGCAATTCATTACAGCCATGAGCAGTTTTAAATTACGTTTTTTCCCTTTCGAAATTTCATTTTTCTGTGGGACTGTTCTAAACACGGGAAAACTGAACCACTTTACAGGCATACTATAGACACCCGCCAGGCATGTTATTTAAAGGAATATTACATTTTTATTGTTTCACTTTAAGCATTATTAAAATCACTGCTCCTATATAAAACACTATTTGAGTCAAACTTATGTTTTGACTCGAACATCTGACTCATCCATAATCATAAACGTAGCAACATACAAACTGCTTCATGGACTGGTTGGCTCGTTCTGCGGTCAAATTGGACTGCGGAGGATAGGCAGAGGAGAAGGAAAGATGAATTCCCAACTGTGAACAAAAGGCTCACCAAAACCTGGAGACAAACTGGCTACCCCTGTCCGAGATGATAACCTTGGGTAGCCCATGTAAGTGAAAGAGATCTCCTAAGCAAAAATGGAAGCCAGTTCTTTGGATGTGGGCAATTTCTTGCGTGGAATACAATGAGACATTTTCGAGAACCGGTCAACCACCATAAGGATAACTGTGTTGCCCTTAGAGTTGAGTAACTCCACAATAAAATCCATAGACAGGTGGGTCCAAGGCCTCTCCCCATTGGTTATGGGTTGTAGGAGGCCCATTGGAAGGTGTCGTGGTGTCTTACTCTGAGCACACACGGAACAAGCAGCTACGAAAGCGGATAAATCAGCGTGTAGACTGGGTCACCAGAATTGTTGGGAAATAGCCCAAATTAGTTCATTTTTCCTTGGATGGCCAGCAGGTAAGTCTGGAGCAGCGCGGAGACTCTCGGGGACAAAACAACGGTCACAAGTTTTCCCAGGAGAACAATGGATCTGAGCGGCAAGAATTCGGTCACCCAAAGGTGAATTGAGACTGGTATGAACCGTAGCCAGAATAGGTATCACTCCATCTTGGAAGCGGAGGCAAACTGTTGTGACAAAGCATCAGCACTTACATTCTTAGTACCGGGTAAGAATGAGAGTATGTAATTAAAGAGAAGGGCAACCAAACTGATAAGAGGCATGGAGGAGCTCAGCTATGAGGAAAGATTAGAAGAACTAAATTTATTCACTCTTGAGAAGAGGAGAATAAGGGGGGATATGATCAACATGTACAAATATATAAGAGGTCCATACAGTGAACTTGGTGTGGAGTTATTCACTTTACGGTCAACACTGAGGACAAGGGGGCACTCTTTACGTCTAGAGGAAAAGAGATTTCACCTCCAAATACGGAAAGGTTTTTTCACAGTAAGAGCTGTGAAAATGTGGAACAGACTCCCTCCAGAGGTGGTTCTGGCCAGCTCAGTAGATTGCTTTAAGAAAGGCCTGGATTCTTTCCTAAATGTACAGAATATAACTGAGTACTAAGATTTGTAGGTAAAGTTGATCCAGGGTAAATCCGATTGCCTCTCGGGGGATCAGGAAGGAATTTTTTCCCCTGCTGTAGCAAATTGGATCATGCTCTGCTGGGGTTTTTTGCCTTCCTCTGGATCAACTGTGGGTATGGAGTTGGGTGTATAGGATTTTACTGTGTTTTTTATTTTGTTTTTTTATTTTTTGTGGTTGAACTGGATGGACTTGTGTCTTTTTTCAACCTGACTAACTATGTAACTATGTAAAAGCTTTTTAGCCTCAGACAAGAATGTTAGATTCTTATGGTCAGTCAGAATATGAACCGGCACGGTACCTTTGAGGGCTAAAATCACTAACAACTGTTATATCATAATTTCTTGTAAAAGTAGCTACAAGGATGCATAACGCTCTCAGAGGTAGGACGTTGGGACAGTAGGGCACCAACTCCAGTCTCAGATGCATCAACCTCAAGGATGAAAGATACAGTAGGATCAGGATGTACCAACACAGGAGCAGAAACAAAGGAAGCCTTGAGCCTCTCAAAGACATTAATGGAATTGTGGGTTACTCTCATTTCTGGTCATATTAGTCAGGGGTTTGACCAGAGACGAGAAGTTATGAATAAACTTCTAAAAAATAATTGGCCAAGACAGCGCAGCCCAGGGTTGTGGGGAAGAGACCCTCATCAACATGGTTCAATGAGGCTGGCAGGCAGCGTGAGATGGAGTACACACATTGTTTTTTATTTTTTAGGAATTGTCAAAAACTTGTTTACTGTCTTTATTCACTTTTTACACATTTTTGGTGAATGGGTATGGGTACTATGCACCCCCTACTGATTTACATGGGGGAGAGGCCGGATCTGGGGGCCCCCTTGTTAAAGGTAGACATGTGCATATATTATAATCTGAATTCATTTTTGCAGAAATTTCAGGGATTTTCATGTTCGTTTTAACAAAACGATAACAAACGCACAGAATCGGAAATCCTAAAGATCCAAAATAAAAAAAATGCTTTATTTTCGTATAGTTGCAAAAACAGTTCGATATAGATAGAATATTTGACATGACGGTAACAATTGCGATCTGTGTCTAGAGCCCAAAATACATCCCTGGGGATTACAGACCAGTTAGCCTAACATCAATAGTAATGACAACAGTAGCAGTAATCAGCATGGATTCATGAAGAATCGTTCTTCATTAACCTTCTATTAACCTTCTTTGAGGAGGTGAGTTGCCATCTAGATAAAGGAAGGCCTGTAGACGTGGTCTATCTGGATTTTGCAAAAGCATTTGACACAGTTCCCCGTGTCCGCATGGACCATAGGGTGAGTACATGGATTGAAAACTGGCTACAAGGGCGAGTTCAGAGGACGGTGATAGATGGGGAGTACTCAGAATGGTTTAGGGGTGGGTAGTGGGGTTCACCAAGGTTCTGTGCTGGGACCAATCCTATTTAATTTGTTCATTAACGACCTGGAGGATTGGGTAAACAGTTCAATCTCTGTATTTGACAATACTAAGTTAAGCAGAGCAATAACTTCTCTGCAGGATGTGGAAACCTTGCAAAAAGAATTGAAAAAAATCACGGGGTGGGCAACTACATGGCAGATGAGGTTTAATGTAGAAAAATCTAAAATAATGCATTTGGGTGGCAAAAATATGAAAAAACAGTCACTTCCAGCGTTAATAGGTCTTCCAAGGTGTGACGTAACAGATATCAGATAAAATGGTGGTGTAAAAGGCACAGTACCTGTCTGCGAGAATGTGTTTCCAGCACAACGGCATCACGCTGATTCTCCGCGACAGGGTGCCGACATCTCGCACTCGCTGGAATAGAAAAAATCACATTCCAGCGAGCGTGACATAGAAGCGACGGGGATCCGACTTGGATTCCTGCCAATTCTAGAAGCGGCGTTTGGTATGAATTATGAGGGGGAACTCCACGCCAAATTTTAAATAAAAAAACGGAATAGGTTCCCCCCCAGGGACATACCTGGCCCTTAGGTCTGGTATGGATTGTAAGGAGAACCCCTACGTCGGAAAAACGGCATGGGGGTTTCCCCACAATCCATACCAGACCCGTATCTGAGCACGCCGTCCGGCCGGTTATGAAAGGACTGGGGAAGAGTGAGCGACCCCCCCCTCCTGAGCCGTACCAGGCCGCATGCCCCCAACATGGGGGGGTGGGTGCTTTGGGGCAGGGGGGGCGCCCTGGGCCCCCCCCACCCCCCCCACCCCAAAGCACCCTGTCCCTATGTTGATAAGGACACTGCCTTTTCCCGACAACACTGGCCGTTGGTTGTCGGGGTCTGCGGGCGGGGGGCTTATCTGAATCTGTGAGCCCCCTTTAATAAAGGGGCCAACAGATACCGGCCCCCCACCCTAGGTGAATGAGTATGGGGTACATCGTACCCCTACCCATTCACCTGGAGGAAAAGTGTCAATAAAATAAGCACACAACACAGGTTTTTAAAATAATTTATTAGTCAGCTCCGGGGGTCTTCTCCGCTCTCCGGGGGTCGTCTCGGCACTCCCCGGTTCTTCTCCCGCTCGCTCTCCGGTGCCTTCTTCGGGGCTGGCCGCCGCTAGTCTGACCGCTGGTCTTCTTTGTCGCCTTCTGCCTTCTTCTCTTCTTATGTTGACTCGACGCTCCCTCCCGCTGTAATGCCAGTTGTGCGGTGCGCAACGATTTATATAGGCCTCTTATGATGTCACAGTCCCAGCATGCTCCATGGGTCCCAGAGCATGCTGGGACTGTGACGTCATAAGAGGCCTATATAGTGGGAGGGGTCTATATAGCGGCATTACAGCGGGAGGGAGCGTCGAGTCAACATCGGAAGAAAAGAAGAGAAGAAGAAGGCAGAAGGCGACAAAGAAGACCGAGCTGGCTGCCGCTAGTAAAAGAGCTTCAAAGAAGATAGCGGCGGCCAGCCCCGAAGAAGGCACCGGAGAGCGAGCGGGAGAAGAAAAGGGGAGCGCCAAGACGACACCGGAGAAGACGAAAGAAGACCCCCGGAGAGCGGAGAAGACCCCCGGAGCTGACTAATAAAATTTTAAAAACCTTTGTTGTGTGTTTATTTCATTGACACTTTTCCTCCAGGTGAATGGGTAGGGGTAGGATGTACCCCATACTCATTCACCTAGGGTGGGGGGCTGGTATCTGGGGGCCCCCTTATTAAAGGGGGCTCCCAGATTCCGATAAGCCCCCCGCCCGTAGACCCCGACAACCAATGGCCAGGGTTGTGGGGAAGAGGCCCTGTCCTTATCAACATGGGGACAGGGTGCTTTGGGGTGGGGGGGCCGCAGGGCACCCCCCCTGCCCCATAACATGGGGGGTGGGTGCTAAGGGCTTGCGGCCTGGTATGGCTCCGGAGGGGGGGGCGCTCACTTGTCCCCACTCCTTTCCTGACCGGCCGGCGTGCTCGGATACGGGTCTGGTATGGATTGTGGGGGAACCCCATGCCCTTTTTTTGGCGTAGGGGGTTCTCCTTACAATCCATACCAGATCTAAGGGCCTGGAGTTCCCCCTCATGATTCATACCACACGCCGCGTCTAGAATTGGCAGGAATCCAAGTCGGATCCCCATCACTTCTATGTTGGCTTTTTCCCGTCGCGGCGAGCCGGCTCCCACGACGGGGCTCGTAGGTGGTCAATCTCGCCGAGAACAGGAGCGAGATTGACACAATATCGCGGTCACCTACTGTATATATTATATCCCAAAGCTAGTTGGATGCTGCCTTCCTCAGATGGGGTAATCTGAAAAATCTCCCATGTTCTGTGCAGGTCCATGCACTGTGTTTATGGCCTCTTGTCAGTTGCATTTTGTGAGTACCCACTTTTATACAAAAAAAATATTATTAAATTATCTCTGGTAATGCACTAGGTGTGTGCGCCTTCCATTTATGTTTTTCTTGTGGCAAAAATATGAATGCAATCTATACACTGGGGGGAAAACCTCTGGGGGAATCTTGGATGGAAAAGGACCTGGAGTTCCTAGTAGATGATGGCTCAGTAATGGCATGCAATGCCAAGCTGCTGCTAACAAAGCAAACACAGAATATTGGCATGCATTAAAAAGGGGATTAACTCCAGAGATAAAACGATAATTCTCCCGCTCTACAAGACTCTGGTCCTGCTGCGCCTAGAATATGCTGTCCAGTTCTGGACACCAGTCCTCAGGAAGAATATACTGGAAATGGAGCAATTACAAAGAAGGGCAACAAAGCTAATAAAGGGTCTGGAGGATATTAGTTATGAGGAAAGGTTGTGAGCACTGAACTTATTCTCTCTGGAGAAGAGACGCTTGAGAGGGGATATGATTTCAATTTGCAAATACCTTACTAATGACCCCACAATAGGGATAAAACTTTTTCACGGAAGGGAGTTTAACAAGACACGTGGCCACTCATTAAAATTAGAAGAAAAAAAAGGTTTAAGGTTAACCTTAAACTACGTAGAGGGTTCTTTACTGTAAGAGCAGCAAGGATGTGGAATTCCCGTTCCACGGGCAGTGGTCTCAATGGGGAGCATCAATAGTTTCAAAAAAACTATTAGATAAGCACCTGAATGACCACAACATACAGGGATATACAATGTAACACTGACATAAAATCACACACATAGGTTGGACTTGATGGATTTGTGTCTTTTCAACTTCACCTACTATGTAACTGTGGGCTAGATTCACGTAGCCCGCCGTAAGTTTGTGCGGGCGTAGCGTATGTTATTTACGCTACGCCGCCGCAACTTAGACGGGCAAGTGCAGTATTCACAAAGCACTTGCTCCGTAAGTTGCGGCCGCGTAGCGTAAATCAGCCGGCGTAAGCGCGCCAAATTCAAATTTGCAAGAGGTGGGCGTGTTTTATGTAAATAAAACATGACCCCATGTAAATGACGTCGTTAACGAACGGCGCATGCGCCGTTCATGAAAGAATCCCAGTGCGCATGCTCGAAATTCCGCCGCAAATCGTCAATGCTGCCGACGTGGACGTAATTTATGCAAAGCCCGATTTGCGAATGACTTACGCAAATGACGCAAAATTAAACGCTGGCCCGACGTCCATATTTAACATTGATTGCTCCTCATATAGCAGGAGCAACATTTGGCAGGCTCCATTTGGGAGGAGCCTGCGATCGAATCCGAGTGCATCGGATCGAGCTGAGGAAACAGCATACTGAGTGGCGTTTTCATGCTTTACTGAAAGCGGGGATTCGTGAGTGCATATGTCAATGCTCTGATTACATTTTTGATCTGTCATCGAATATTGCGCAATGAGGTTTTTCTCTTTTCTTTCATGCAATCCCTGTCTATGAGTGCCTGTATCATCTGATCACAGCGGTGGAGGGCTGGATTAGCATTCAGATTGAAGAGAGTGATTTTTTCCCTGCATGGAATCCTGCTAATCACTGTGCACTAATTAAGGACATATTAGTAATTCACAGTTAATGGAGTGTTCTCCCTGATTAGTTTTCTTTGTACGTTTTATCACCTTTTAAGTTAATATTAGCGCATGTGCTATGGTGACGTCACACCAGTTAATCAGGAAATCAGCTGGAGTGTGCCTTCCGTACTGCACATGCGGGCACTTTTCTACAAAGGGCACTATTTGATAGAACACCAGCATTGTTACATTTCAGCTGTCAGTGGGGAAGCTCATTGACAGCTGACGAGCCATCGGATTTAAAGGACGCGGGAGCCAGCTTCCCGACACGCGGCTTAACAACCAGATATTCTTTACACAGAATTCAGTTTGGGCGATCATTTTTTGACCGATCCAAATTCGAATTGTTTTGAAAATTTGGAATTTCTTAGAAAATTTATAAACAAAACGAAATTGACAAACATATAATGAAGATTTCAACTAATTTCTACGAATTCTGAAACGACACTAAATGAGTTCTGAAATAAAATAAAATTAGTGACATAACAAATATATCCAAAATTAAACTAAATATATGTTTCCGTTATGCATATGTCTATCATACACCATGGCAAAACTGAGGTAGACACAAGGTAGTTATACTACATCAGCAAACTCTTTCCCAGTCAAAGATTCCAAAGCAGACTGGGGTTTCAAGATCTAGGCCCGGATTCACATACAACGGTGCATAGTTATGCCGGCGTAGCGTATCGAATATACGCTACGCCGACGTAGCCCAGAGCGGCGAGCACAGTATTCACAAAGCAAATGCTCCCAACATTGCGCCGGCGTAACGTAAATTCGTAGGAGTAAGCCGGCCTAATTCAAAGTAGGTGGAAGTGGGCGTGATCCATTTAAATGAAGCCCATGCAAATGATAGGCCGAACGAACGGCGGCATTCGCTGTCCCGTGGACGAAACCCAGTGCGCATGCTCAGAATCACATCATAAATACTCCCTAAGATACGTCAAATCACTGCCTACGACGTGAACGTAACCTACGCCCATCCCTATTCACATACTACTACGTAAACAACGTAAAAATACGACAGCTGTTCCCTGGTCCATACCTTTGTATGAGTTGCGCCTCATAGATGGGGAATAACTATACGCCGGACGTAAAAGCCTTACGTAAACCGCGTGTATTAATGCGCAGGGCGCAAGTATGTTCGTGAATCTGTGTATCTCACTCATTTGCATAATCAAATCGTAAATCAATGGGAGCGCCCCTTGCGGCCAGCGTAAATATGCGCCCACGATACGACGGCGTAGGAAATTTACATCGGACGTAGGAAGCCTATTTTCAGGCGTATCTAGTTCTGTGGGCACGGCGCACAGATACGACGGCGCACATTTACACTTACACAGTGTATCTCGAGATACATCGGCGTAAGTGCTACGTGAATCCGGGCCCTACTGTTCAAGCTCTTTTGAAAGGGCAAAAAGAAATGGGCAATGCTGAGACACAGTGGTCGGCCAAGGAAACTTAATGCAACAGATGAAAGACACATCATGCTTACTTCCCTTCAACATCTTGTGACAGGTAGTCAGGTAAATCTGTGGGTGTTGTCACAGTCGGGACATACATTTCTGCCTTGTTAGACAATACACCAATCATTATTAGGCGTCGGCTGCCAGAAATAGCCAGGAAGGCTAAGGGCTGTTGGAACACTCCAGCTGTTCAGAGTGAGGCAATTAAATTCCTCTATAAAGTAGCCCAGATGATAACCACTAATTGGCTGCGTCACTCCTAAGGCTGTGTGAACAGGAGAGCAGTGCCAGAGAGCTGCATGCTGAGGCTTTCTGTGTGAAAAAGCCCAGTGCTGAAGGTCTCCTGATGAGGTGACTTTTCTGTGTGATAAAAAGTCCAAAGACTATTGTTTGTGCTATATGAGCAGCACTGTCTATCCAGCGGTAGGCTGTGTTAGACTTCATAGATAGGTTCCTGTGTGGAAGGTAGACGCCCAGAGTGGCTAGGATTTACTTTATGTTTGATTTTGTTTATGCTGTTTGGATGCTTGCAATTGTTTTCCAGCAAGATGGAAAAATAAACCAGAAACTTTGTTTTCAACCGTCTTTGACTGCCAGTCTGTATAAATTCAGTGTGTGGTGAACCCATCCAAGGGGTCACACACCCCGCTACCGAGCTAACCCCTCACAATCTAAAGATGTCCAGAAGTGCCATCAGCACAGCACTGGTGGAAACCAGTGGGACCCATCCACTGTCTGGAAAAGTCTGGCCAAAAGCGGTCATGGAAGAATTGCCAAAAAGCCATACCCGACATGAAAACAAGGCTAAACAACGCTATGTATGAAAACATGGGAAGCAGAAACATGGCAGCAGGTGGTTGGTCTAAGGAGTCAAAAGGATTAGAGAGCTGTACAATAAAGAGTGTCTGCAGGCATGGTAGAGGTTCCTTGCACGTTTTGGGCTGCATTTTAGCTAATTAAGTTGGTGATTTGGTCAGGATCAGTGGTGTCCGCAATGCTGAAAAATACAGGTAGATACTTATCCATCATGCCATACCATCAGGGAGGCATGTGATTGGCCCCAAATTTATTTATTCTACAGCAGGATAACAAACCCAAACATACAGCCAATGTCATTAGGAACTATCTTTAGTGTAAAGAAGAACAAGGAGTCCTAGAAGTAATAGTTTGCCCCCCACAAGAACCCTGATCTCAACATCATCTGGGATCACATGAAGAGACATAAAGGAATTTAGGCGGCCTACATCCACAGTAGATCTGTGGTTAGCTCTCCAAGATGTTTGGAGCAATCTACCTGCAAAGTTTCTTCAAAAACTGTGTGCAAGTGTACCCAAAATAATTGATGTTGTTTTGAAGGCAAAGAGTAGTCATACCAATATTGCTTTGACATTACATAAGTGAGGAAAATGTAATAGAATTTGTGTAAGAATTTAGAAGTGGTAAGACTTGTATGTCAAATGAATGAAAGAAGTAACCACAACAGTTAGAATTGTTGTAGGGAAACAATATTAATGTATTGAGTGAGACTGCTGCTTCTTACACTGTACACCATCCTGTCGCCTACCCTGCAATCCCCCTGAGTAAGATGTGATCCCTGTGTTGATACGCGTAGGGGAGAGGAAAGTGTACTTTGTAAGCAGCAGCAGTCTCAAGAGAAGCGAGGAGCTGTGGACATACAAACGGCTGTACGGCTTCATTTGGGAATATACAGTGTCTGTACAATGTAGATTGGTGCGCTGTAAGCACCCACAATATTTGAGTACTTCTTTTGACTTTTAATAAACAGAAGTGATTTTAAAACTATATAAGCACTATGTAGCTTGTTTCTTAATTACATGCACTGAGGATACCTATTGAAAGGATCAGCAAAAGAGCCTGGAGATTTTACCAATTAAAGAGCCCAGGGGTGGCTCAACAGCGCTGACTGACCAAACTTAATTGTGAGGTCACATTCCCTGAGGTGAGGATAACACCACGGGAGGAGCATGAGAGTGTTGGCAGGGGCGGATTTCTCACAAGGCCACAGAGGCAAGGCCTGGAGGCGGCAGTGGGTGAATTGGCGGCGCCGATCTTGCGGGGACTTTTCGGCTTCCGTGGCCGCCCCTGCACTAACATAGCCCCCCCTCCCCCCGCGGGCGGCGGCACTTGCTACTTAGACAGTGTGTGTGTGTAACTAGGTAGGTGGGTCAGTGTAATGGTCAGGTAGTTGGGTCAGTGTGTCTGTGTAATGGTGAGGTAGGTGGGTCAGTGTGTCTGTGTACTGGTCAGGTAGGTGGGTCAGTGTGTGTGTGTGATGGTCAGGTAGGTGGATCAGTGTGTGTGTGTGTGTGTGTGTAATGGTCAGGTAGGTGGGTCAGTGTGTGTGTGTGTGTGTGTGTAATGGTCAGGTAAGTCAGTGTGTACGTGACAGGTAGGTGGGTCAGTGTATGTGATGGGTAGGTGGGACAGTGAATGTGAAGGGTAGGTGGGTGATCGACAAGGTGTTAATGGGCCACTTGACTGGACTTGCCCCGCAGGTCTAAGGCTGCCAGCTCTCCCCTGGCGGTGCCGCCGCTCAATTTCTATTGTAGCCACTCGGCAGGCTTCCTTCTTATTTATAAGTCGTCTGTGGTCTTCTGGAAAATGGTTGCCTCTAATTTGTTCCCCCTCAGCCTTCAGTAATGGCGGCGGAGACACTGCTGCTGCCTGCTGGGATATAGAAGGGCTATAATGGGGGAGGGGACACCTGAGATGTAAGGAAGCATTCCGCTGGCTGGGGACAGTGACACCTGAGATGTAAGGAAGCACTGCGCTGGCTGGGGACAGTGACACCTGAGATGTAAGGAAGCACTCCGCTGGCTGGGGACAGTGACACCTGAGATGTAAGGAAGCACTCTGCTGGCTGGGGACAGTGACACCCGAGATGTAAGGAAGCACTCCACTGGGAACAGTGACACCTGAGATGTAAGGAAGCACTGCGCTGGCTGGGGACAGTGACACCCGAGATGTAAGGAAGCACTCCGCTGGGGACAGTGACACCTGAGATGTAAGGAAGCACTCCGCTGGGGACAGTGACATCAGGGCGCCCACTCTTTCTGCATTATGGTGAGTTGAACTATTTAATTTTATATTACATTGTAATAATAGAGGAGTCTGTGAAGGGGGATCTTTTATGGGGGGCTTTGTGATGGATGACCTTATATGGGGGCAATCTGTGATGGGGGATCGGCGGCTGTTTCGGCTCCTCCTCGCAAGAACTAACCCCCTTCATGCGAGCTCTCTCGCTCCCGTGATACAGTCGGCGGTTATAGCCACCGACTGTATCACTTGGTCCATGTGTGTGTGTGGGGGGGGGGGCGGCCTTGAAGGACTCTGCCTTGGGGCGGCACAGGGAGTAAATCCTGGCCTGATGTGTTGGCACATAAAATTATGCTTGGCGCACTTTCACAAGGATTTATCCTAATTAAGAACTTCACAAAGGACACATATTGATGGACTTGGAATTTATGAGCACAATATTGCACGGACTGGGAAGAAATCTATTATCAATATAATTATTGTCAATTTTTGGTTTATTAAGCATTACGCACATACTGTATGTATGTTTTGTATTAACACATTGGATATATTGAATGTAGAGCATAGCGCGACACTTCTATCGTTTTATATTAACTAAATGCGAGTTTGACCATTACCTAGTGGTCATACATTTCCAGAAAGCCCCCCAACTGTTGTACAGGGGTGGCGTGCTTTTCTATCTTGGGTCTTTGGATGGTCTTGAATCCGTTCTGCTGACACTCCTGCATTGAGAGCTACTGTATAAAGACCCCTTTTCCTATGAACTGACACTTATTTAAACTGGTTATGGGGACTTGTATATTTTTATTTGTGACTATATACTGTTTTTTGTATATACAGTGCAACATTTTAGTATTTTACAGCCGTATTCCAAAATGAATTAAATTCAATATTTCCCTTAAAATTCTACAAACAATATCCCAAAATGACAATGTGAAAGAAGTTTGTTTGAAATCTTTGCAAATTTATATAAAAAAAAAATCACAGGTACATAAGTATTTACAGCTTTGCTCAATACTTTATTGAAGCACCTTTGGCACCAATCACAGCCTCAAGTCTTTTTGGAGTATGATGCTACAAGCTTGGCCCACATATTTTTGGGCAGTTTCTCCCGTTTTTCTTTGCAGGACCTCTCAAGCTCCATCAGGTTGTATGGGGAGCATCGGTGCACAGCCATTTTCAGATCTCTCCAGAGATGTTCCATCGGGTTCAAGTCTGGGCTCTGGCTGGGTCACTCAAGGACATTCACAGAGTTTTCCCATGGCCACTTCTTTGTTATCTTGGCTGTGTGCTTAGGGTCGTTGTCCTGTTGGAAGGTGAACCTTCGCCCCAGTCTGAGGTCCAGAGCGCTCTGGAGTAGGTTTTCATCAAGGATGTCTCTGTACATTGCTGAATTCATATTTCCCTTGATCCTGACTGGTCTCCCAGTTCCTACTGCTGAAAAACATCCGCACAGCATCATGCAGATACCACCATGCGTTACTGTAGGGATGGTAATGGGCAGGTGATAAGCGGGTCCTGGTTTCCTCCCTACATGACACTTGTCATCCAGGCCAAAGAGTTCAATCTTTGTTTCATCAGACCAAAGAAGTTTGTTTCTCATGATCTGTGAGTCCTTCAGGTGCCTTTTGGCAAACTCCAGGCAGCTGTCATATGCCTTTTACTGAAGAGTGGCTTCCATCTGGCCTCTCTACCATACAGGCTCAATTGGTGGAGTGCTGCAGAGATGGTTGTTTTTCTGGTAGGTTCTTCTCTCTCCACAGAGAAACGCTGGAGCTCTGTCAGAGTGACTTGGTGTCTTGTCACCTCCCTGACTAAGGCCCTTCTTTCCCGATTGCTCAATTTGGCCGGGTGTCCCACTCTAGGAAGAGTCTTGGTGGTTCCAAACTTCTTCAATTTATGGACGATGGAGGCCACTGTGCTCATTGGGACCTTTAATGCTGCCAAAATATTTCTGTACTCTTCACCAGGTTTGTTTCTCGATACAATCCTGTCTCGGAGGTCTACAATCAAATGTTTGGACTTCATGGCTTGGTTTGTTCTCTGACATGCACTACTGTGGGACCTTATATAGACAGGTCAAAGGAGAAACCCACCAGAAACTAGAACTTTAACGGTAACAACTCAAATTCAAAAGGAAGTAATAATGTTCAAAATGTTATTAATAATGAACAATTTATACAAAAATTAAAACATAAAATATAATTAGTGCATTGGTGCGTAGCTTGCCCACGATTATCCATTAGAACCCGTTTCGGGACTTCATCCCTTCCTCAGGGGCTAATATCAACGTGAAGTCACACTGTATATGATACAAATGACCACATTTTAAAATAATATACAAAATTACATTGAATGTCCATACACATCAGAAGAACACAGCAATTACATGTCATACCCGTCACCAATTGTACAGACTCATGGCTGAGCTGGCAAATCTCCCAGCAATGGCAGGAACAACCCCCCGAAAAAAAAAAATATATATATATATATATATATATATATATATATATATATATATATATATATATATATATATGACAGGTGTGTGCCTTTCCAAATCATGTCCAATCAGGTTGTAGAAACATGTCAAGGATGATCAGTAAAAACAGGATGCGTCTCAGCTCAATTTTCAGGCCGCGTACACACTACCAGTCCTAGCCGATGAAAACGGACTGAAGTTCATTTTCATCGGTCCAAACCGACCGTGTGTACGGCCCATCAGTCTGTTGTCCTTCGGACAAAAATTAGAGAACTTGCTTTAAAATGGAACTGATGGACGGCTGACCATCGGTCAAAACCAATGGTTAGTACGCAAAAGCATCGGTTCAAAAACCACGCATGCTCAGAATCAAGTCGACGCATGCTTGGAAGCATAGAACTTAGTTTTTTTCAGCACGTCGTGTGTTTTACTTCACCGCGTTCTGATCTGATCGGTTTTTGAACTGATGGTGTGTACGCACATCAGACCATCAGTCTGCTTCAGCAGTGAACCGATGAAAACGGTTCGTTGGACCATTCTCATCGGATGGACCGGTCGTGTGTATGGGGCCTGAGCTGTTTCGGATGCACTGAATTTTGTTTGTTGCACGTTATGATTGCTCTTATGGTCTACATACATAAGCCAAGTCACTTTGAACATTCAACATTTTATGTTTAATGTTATAGAAGTGCTGAAGGTGTGTTTTCATATTGTTATACATTGTACCTGAGTATTGTGCTAGCTGCTCTTATTTTCTCTATTTTATAGGCCATAGTGCGGAAAGTCTTTTTTCTTTTCTATTTCCATATAAAGTGACCATTAGGAAGCTTTCAATAACATATGGGCCCCATAGGATTACTCCTTGATTGGCTTGTTCTCCTACACTTCTCCATGATTACATACTAAGGTTATATCTCATTGCAGGCCCAACACTCTATGCTTTGAATCGATGGGTGCCCTCCTAATTTTATTGTCTCTTTTCTGTCATGTAAAATACATACTGTTGTAAGATGTTATCATGTTTGGATAAATATTTATAGCTCTCTTTATTTCATTGCCTTATTTTTTTATACATGCTTTAATATCAAGGGAAGTTTGTACCTCATGACATCATCATGGCCTTACTGCTCCAGTACCTATGTTTTTTTTTTCTTTACTGTCAAAAAGACACGTTTTGCAAACTGGAGAAGATTGTTTACATTATTGTTTATTCTTTTATTTTCCTGTTGTTACACTTCATGATATGTGAAATGATCCAATGTACATGATTGTACTGCTGTCT
The DNA here is from genome assembly GCF_905171775.1 of Rana temporaria. Taxonomy (NCBI): domain Eukaryota; kingdom Metazoa; phylum Chordata; class Amphibia; order Anura; family Ranidae; genus Rana; species Rana temporaria. Next base: position 110,520,060 of record NC_053494.1, read on the forward strand.
CCTTATTAAAAATTTTATTTTAATAATAATAAAAAATATATAAACTGGGGACTGTGAAAATCAGCAGCAGAGTAGATTTTGGTTATTTACTCATTTCTTGCTACCGTCAAAGAGTATTGTTCTGACACAAAACATGCAACGTTACAGTGTGAATTCTGAAGTTTCTGAATTTCTACATATATGAAAGTAAAACCTAATTCTCACATTTACTTGTTTACAATATGTGGCCTGTGATAATTTAGTTAATACATGTAAAATTTGACAACATGAAATACAAATACATTAGGCCCCTTCCACACGGGGACGGATCCGTCAGCGGCACCTGTCAGCTCAGCGGGAGATCTCTCAGTTGATCTCCGCTGAGCCAGCAGATGACAGGTCCCTCTCTGCTCACTGAGCGGACAAGCCCTTGCTTGTCCATGGAGAAATCGGACGAAAACGGACAGCGTTTCGGTTTTCATCAGATCTCATCCAATCCACCGAGGTATCGCCATCCATCTAATTTTAGTGAATCAGATGTCAGTGGACATGTCACCCCTGACATCCGATGCTCCATAGACAAACATGGAGCGCCCGTTCAGGTCTGCCAAATAAACTGACAGGCGGCCCTGAACGGTCCGGCAGTGTGAAAGAGGCCTAAGGTGGATTGTGTGCCTTCTCTTTGTAAGTGACGCAAGGTGCATGTATATTTAAAAACAAATGCATAATTATATCACAATTAAAAAAAAAAAAAACTGCATAACATTGTACCTTGAAATGCAGTATATGGATAACATGCAGTTTAAATGTAAACCAGTTAAGTATCTTCACATTAGTCATCAAATACACATAGAAATACATTTCATGATTGTCCTGAGTTCTTCAGCACCAGCAGAACCATCACATCCAACGTCTAGATCCAGCAAACAGTTCACATTGTTGTGTCAAACAGTTGGCAGGCACCTAAATACTTGTAAATATTATGCAACAGTCTTAATTTTTCTTAAAATTATCACATAGTGGGGAAGAGGCCAATCTGAATATGTCCATACTACGTAACTCTTAAGCCACGTAAGCAGTTCAAAGCCATACTTTGTAGATAGTCAATTTAGGAGCAAGGAATTGCCAAAGAGGAGGAAGAGCTGTACAGGAATGTCATGTACAGTATTCTTTGTGAGGTTTTGTTTGGAGTGATTTTGGTTCACAGGAAATACTAATTGGTAATGACAAAATGAAAGTACAACTATGGCCTCTCATTTAAAAATATGGGGGCAGATCCACAAAGAAAGTACGCCGGCATATCTACTGATACGCCGGCGTACTTTCAAATTTCCCGCATCGTATCATTGTTTTGAATCCTCAATACAAGATACGACGGCATCTGGGTTAGATCCGACAGGCGTACGTCTTCGTACGCCTTCTGATCTTAGATGCAATTCTTTGGCATCCGCTGGGTGGCGTTCCCGTCGTATTCCGCGTTGAGTATGCAAATTAGCTATTTCCGACGATCCACGAACGTATGAGCGGCCGTCGCATTCTTTTACGTCGTTTCCGTTCGGCTTCTTTCAGCGTATAGTTAAAGCTGCTATTTGGTGGCGTACGCGATGTTAAGTATGGCCGTCGTTCACACGTCGAATTTGAAAATATTGGAAGATGTTACTTCTTATCCTCATTTATTTTGATAGCCAAGGTAAATTTTTTTTTATTTTTTTTGATCTTTTGATTGTTGCCTTTATAGCAGCATTCAGGTTAGCATTCATTTATAGGCATGCTAAATTATATATTATCATAAACCCAGAAGTGAACTCGGATTGGGTGAGCTCCCAGGAAGTACCTCGGTGGGGGTCATATTCTGTACTTAAGCATGGTGGCAACAGTAGAGTTTTACCCCAGATGATGCAAGATATTGCGAAACGCGTTGGGACTCTACTGCTGCCATGCACATTTCTATATTAATGTCCTTTTTTATCCGTCCAACTGTTAGGCCCCATACACACGATAGAATTTATCCGCGAATACGGTCCAGCGGACCGTTTCTGCGGATAAATCCTCTCGAGGATTTCAGCAGATTTTAATGCGATGGAGTGTACTCACCATCGCATTGAAATCCGCGCCGAAATCCTCTGGCGATGACGTGTCGCGCCGTCGCCACGATTATGACGCGGCGACGTGCGCGACGCTGTCATATAAGGAATTCCACGCATGCGTCGAATCATTACGACGCATGCGGGGGATCCCTTCGGACGGATGGATCCGGTGAGTCTGTACAGACCAGCGGATCCATCCGTTGGGATGGACTCCAGCAGATGGATATGTTCTGCATGTCAGCAAATATTCGATCTGCTGAAATCCATCCCAGGGGAGATATATCTGCGGAAACAGATCCGCTGGCGTGTACACACCATAGGATCTATCCGCTGAAACCCATTTGCTGGGATTTATCTGCGGATGGATTCTATGGTGTGTACGGGGCCTAATTTTTACGGAATTTTTACGGAATTACACTACAGTATGTGCCTTTAATTTTCTCTATGCACTTCGGGTATGGTCTGATCTTCTGCGAGTCATCTCCAAGTTGTTGACACCTCCCCCCGTCCTGGTTCAAGTGATGTCTTTAGTGTAACCTGCCGATCGCACACTTAGTTCCTGTTGATGTGTCCTCCATCTACTTACATTCAGTCTAATTAACCCTTTGAGCGTACGCTCACTTGGGTTCTATATATCTGGTAAGCCTCCCCTTGTGGTGGTGGGTGTTGTTTTCACACGTTAAGTTTACCGTGAATCATCGTGGGTTTGGAATAATTTGTCACACATGGTTCATTCATCTATCAAGTCAAATTGATGCACATATGTGGACTTATGTTTGATTACACAAATTTTTAGTGATAATACAGACTTTAAGGGCCAAATCCACAGAAGAGATACTCCGGCGTAAGCCGTCGTATCTCTGGTTCTAACTTTGGAACTGATCCTCAGAAGCAGTTTTCCTAAGTTAGGCAGAAGATCCGACATCTGTAAGGGACTTACACTGCCGGATCTTAGGATGCAGTACCGCATCCGCCACTGGGGGCATTTCGAGTCGAAATGCCTCTGCTAGTATGCAAATTAGCACTTAGGGCGATCCTCAAAGCTTTTGTGCCTAGTTTTTTCGCCGTAAGTGTTAGTTTGCCTGGTGTAAAACTAGGGCTGCTTTTACAAAGTGTAAAGTTAGTCACACCTTGTAAAGGCCCATTCAAGCGACGGCATTTGGTATGCATTCCCGAGGGAGAACTCCACGGCAATTTGCAAATTCCAAACCGGCATGGGTTCCCCCCCAGGAGCATACCAGGCCCGTAGGTCTGTTATGGGTTGTAAGGAGACCCCCCCCTCCGCCGAAAAATCGACGTAGGGGGTCCCCCTACAATCCATACCAGACCCGTATCCAAAGCACGCTACCCGGCCGGTCAGGAATGGGAGTGGGGACGAGCGAGCGTCCCCCCCCTCCTGAGTCGTGCCAGGCCGCATGCCCTCAACATGGGGGGGTTGGGTGCTCTGGGGCAGGGGGGCGCACTGCGGGCCCCCCCCACCCCAGAGCACCCTGTCCCCATGTTGATGAGGACAGGACCTCTTCCCGACAACCCTTGCCATTGGTTGTCGGGGTATGCGGGCGGAGGCTTATCGGAATCTGGGAGTCCCCTTTAATAAGGGGGCCCCCAGATACCGGCCCCCCACCCTAAGTGAATGGATATGGGGTACATCGTACCCCTACCCATTCACCTGGAGGCAAAAAGTAAAAGTTAATAAACACACAACACAAGGCTTTTTAAAATATTTTATTATTCTGCTCCGGATGCCCCCCCTGTCTTCGTTATTAGCTCAATTACCAGGGGGGGCTTCTTCTTCCACTCTCCGGGGGTCTTCTCCGCTCTCCGGGGGGGGTTTCTTCTTCCGCTCTCCGGGGGGGGGCTTCTCCGCTCTCCGGTGGGCTTCTTCCATCTTCTCCCCTCTTCCGCTCTTGACTCGGCGAACCCCGGTTCTTCTGCAGCTCTCCGGTGCCTTCTTCTTCAGCGCTGGCTGCCTGCTATGTTTGTGTGTTAGCTCAATTAGTAACAGGCAGCCGGCGCGATCTTCTGTGACGTCATCTTCTCTTCTGTTCTTCTCCCCTCTTCCGATGTTGCCTCGTCGCCTGTTGTCGCTGTAATGATGGAAGCGCGCCTTGCATCACATTTATATAGGCATCACCGTCCCATCATGCTCCGGTAGGTACCCACGTGGTGGGTGCACGTGGGTAGGCACCCACCACGTGGGTACCTGCCGGAGCATGATGGGACGGTGATGCCTATATAAATGGGATGCAAGGCGCGCTTCCATCATTACAGCGACAACAGGCGACGAGGCAACATCGGAAGAACAGAAGAGGAGACCCTGACGTCACAGAAGACCGCGCCGGCTGCCTGTTTGAAATTGAGCTAACACACAAACATAGCAGGCAGCCAGCGCTGAAGAAGAAGGCACCGGAGAGCTGCAGAAGAACCGGGGTTCGCCGAGTCAACAGCGGAAGAGGGGAGAAGATGGAAGAAGCCCCCCGGAGTCCGGAGAAGCCCCCCCCGGAGAGCGGAAGAAGAAACCCCCCCCGGAGAGCGGAGAAGACCCCCGGAGAGTGGAAGAAGAAGCCCCCCCTGGTAATTGAGCTAATAACGAAGACAGGGGGGGCATCCGGAGCAGAATAATAAAATATTTTAAAAAGCCTTGTGTTGTGTGTTTATTAACTTTTACTTTTTGCCTACAGGTGAATGGATAGGGGTACGATGTACCCCATATCCATTCACTTAGGGTGGGGGGCCGGTATCTGGGGGCCCCCTTATTAAAGGGGACTCCCAGATTCCGATAAGCCTCCGCCCGCATACCCCGACAACCAATGGCAAGGGTTGTCGGGAAGAGGTCCTGTCCTCATCAACATGGGGACAGGGTGCTCTGGGGTGGGGGGGCCCGCAGTGCGCCCCCCTGCCCCAGAGCACCCAACCCCCCCATGTTGAGGGCATGCGGCCTGGCACGGCTCAGGAGGGGGGGGGACGCTCGCTCGTCCCCACTCCCATTCCTGACCGGCCGGGTAGCGTGCTTTGGATACGGGTCTGGTATGGATTGTAGGGGGACCCCCTAAGTCGATTTTGCGGCGGAGGGGGGTCTCCTTACAACCCATAACAGACCTAAGGGCCTGGTATGCTCCTGGGGGGGGAACCCATGCCGTTTTTTTCGTTGAAAATTGGCATGGAGTTCTCCCTCTCAGGAATGCATGCCGAGCGACGCTGTCATTTTTTTTGTACATTATTTGTTTTCCCGGCGCGTCTTTTTTTCACCCGTCGCAACTTTAGTGTCCCGTCGCAATCCACAAAGCCGCCCGGCGTCAATTACGTTCGCGCGATGCACGTCGGGAAAATGACGTCACACGCATGCGCAGTACGGCCGGCGCGGGAGCGCGCCTCATTTAAATTGTAAACGCACCCCGGAGAGGAGGAACGCCTTACGACGGCGGCACTTAACTTACACGGCTTGAAATTTTTACGTAAGTGCTTTGTGGATCAGGCACTTAGGTAAAAACTTTAAGTCAGTGTAACTTAACTGCTGAAAGTTAAGTTACGCCGCCTGGCTGAGGATTTGGCCCTTAGTGTCTTTTTTATTTCATTTATTTCTCAGCGCTGCAATTTTTTGTATACTACAATAAGCATATATTGATTGGTTTGCACAAAATTTATAGCGTCTACAAAATAGGGAAAAGATTTATGTCATTTTTTTTTTTTTTACTAGTAATGGTGGCGTTCTGCGATTTATATCTGCTATGGCTCTTAATGGAGCCGACGTACAGCTACGGCGGTTTGCAGGAAAGAGCCAACCTGGCGCAGTATAATGACTATGGCTGGTTGGCAAGTGGTTAAAAGAGTTAAAGGAAAAGAAGAAAAAAGGACTTTGTATTACAATATATGAGGGATCTGAATTTCTTCTCTTCAGCTTCCTCCACTGAAAAGCTGTTCCAGGAAGAGAAAATGTAAACAAACTGCTTCTAGGCTGAAGGTTTTTTCATCTGCAACTTCTGTTTATTAGCAAAACAGGCCCCCCTGAAAGTGACATTTTTAAGGAGGCTGGTAAGCATAAAGCATAAATATTGAATGTACACATTACAAAAGATTATTAACCACTTCAGCCCCGGAAGATTTTGCTGCTTAAACACCAGGCCATTTTTTTCGATACGGCACTGAGTCGCTTTAACTGACAATTGCGCGGTTGTGCGACGTTGTACCCAAAAAAAAATTGACGGTCTTTTTTCCCTACAAATAGAGCTTTCTTTTGGTGGTATTTGATCAACTCTGCAGTTTTTATTTTTTGTGTTTAAAAAAAAAAGAGCAACAATTTTGAAAAAACAATATTTTTAACTTTTTGCTATAATAAATATCCCCAAAAATGTAAAAATAATAATTTCTTCATCAGTTTAGGCCAATATGTATTCTCATACATATTTTTAGTAAACAAATTGCAATAAGCATATAATAATTGGTTTCGCAAAGTTATAGCGTCAACAAAATAGGAATAGATTTATGGCATTTTTATTTTTTACTAGTAATGGTGGCGATATGTGATTTTTAGCAGGACTGCAACACTGCGGCGAACAGATCAGACACGTTTGACACTTTTTTGGCAAGTGGATTTATACAGTGATCTCCTGTAGTATGCCCGCAGTCTCTGACCATCTTTTGTAGTATGTCTGCAGTCTCTGACCATCTCCTGCAGTATGCTGGCAGTCTCTGACCATCTCCTGTAGTATGCCGGCAGTCTCTGACCATCTGCTGTAGTATGTCCACAGTCTCTGACCATCTCCTGTAGTATGGCTGCAGTCTCTGACTGACTCCTGCAGTATGCCCGCAGTCTTTGACCATCTGCTGTCATATGTTTGCAGTCTCTGACCATCTCTTGTAGTATGCCCGCAGTCTCTGACCATATTCTGTAATATGCCATCAGTCTCTGACCATCTCTTGTAGTATGCCCGCAGTCTCTGACCATCTTCTGTAATAAGCCAGCAGTCTCTGACCATCTCCTGTAGTAAGCCCGCAGTCTCTGACCATCTTTTGTAGTATGTCTGCAGTCTCTGACTGTCTCCTGCAGTATGCTGGCAGTCTCTGACCATCTCCTGCAGTATGCCAGCAGTCTCTGACCATCTCCTGTAGTATGTACACAGTCTCTGACCATCTCCTGTAGTATGTCTGCAGTCTCACACTGACCCAGAAAAAATAAATAAACATTTTTGTCAGGTTGATGGCTATCATTCATTGTTATTGATGTGAATCTACTGTACATCAGTAGGCAACACAATGACAATAGTTTACACGTTGAGATTTTTTTTCCCTTTACCCACTTAAGGACCGCCTAACGCCGATATACGTCGGCAGAATGGCACAGCTGGGCACAGGCACGTATATGTACGTCGCCTTTAAGAGCCCAGCCGTGGGTCGCCGGCGCACGCTCGCAACCTGGTCCGAAGCTCCGTGACCGCGCCCGCGGGACCCGCAGACCCGCCGCCGGTGTCCCGCGATCAGTCACAGGAGCTGAAGAACGGGGAGAGGTGAGTGTAAACACACCTTCCCCGTTCTTCTCTGTGGCAGTGTCACTGATCGTCTGTTCCCTGTTATAGGGAACGACGATCAGTGACGTCACACGTCCAGCCATGCTCCCCTACAGTAAGAATCACTCCCTTAGGGCACACTTAACCCATTAGCGCCCCCTAGTGGTTAACCCCTTCATTGCCATTGTCATTGTCATTTTCACAGTAACCAGTTCCTTTTTTATAGCACTTTTCGCTGTGAAAATGACAATGGTCCCAAAAATGTGTCAAAAGTGTCCGATGTCTCCGCCATAATGTCGCAGTCACAAGAAAAAAAAATGGCTGATCGCCGCCATTACTAGTAAAAAAAAAAAATATTAATAAAAATGCCATAAAACAACCCCCTATTTTGTAGAAGCTATAAGTTTTGCGCAAACCAATCAATAAACGCTTATTGCGATTTTTTTTACCAAAAATAAGTAGAAGAATATGTATTGGCCTAAACTTTATATATTTTTTGGGGATATTTATTATAGCAAAATGTAAAAAATATTGAATATTTTTCAAAATTGTCGCTCTATTTAAATTTATAGCGCAAAAAATAAAAACTGCAGAGGTGATCAAATACCACCAAAAGAAAGTTATATTTGTGGGAAAAAAAAGGATGCCAATTTTGTTTGGGACCCACATCGCATGACCGCGCAATTGTCAGTTAAAGCGAAGCAGTGCCGAATCACAAAAAGGGGCCAGGTCCTTTACCTGCATATTGGTCCGGGTCTTAAGTAGTTAAAGCCCTTTATCACTCTATCAACGTGTTTACTTACTTTTCATGTTTTTTTGTCCTCCCTGTTGAGGTACCCTCCACATGTTAAGGGCATGTGATCTGGTGTGGCTTAGGAGAGTAGAAGCACACCAGTGTCTGGTATGGAATTTTGGAGGACCCCACAATGTTTTTTTTTTTTTTTCTCTGAGGTTCCCCTTAAAATGCATTCCAGACCCTCATCAAGAATAAAAGGTCTGGTATTAGTTTTGTGAGTACCTTACTCTTTTTTTTTGTTTAGATTTTTTTAAACCTATTGTAACTGTACTGTCGGCCCTCATGTTGTAAAGCGCTGCACAAACTGTTGGCGCTATATGAACTCTGTATAATATTAATAATAATAACAATATTCCCTAACTTTCCCACCATCATCCTCTCTTCAACTCCCCCCTCTCCCTTGTTTTATTCCCTCTCCCTCCATCCTCCTCCTCCTCATCTCCGCACCTCTCCCTACTTCGCTTCCCTCCTATTCACCCCATATTTCCACATATTTTCTAGTTTTATTAAATTCTACCCAACTTTCCCAGATAATAGCATATTTCCCTATCTCGTCTTCTCCACTACTATGCAAGTATTAAATTTTTTGTGTATATATTCAACTCTTTTAACTGCTTGCCAACCAGCCACCATCATTATACTATCTGGACTATCTGGATTTTGACGCTCTCTTTTGGTATCGCTCCTTTTGCTGCATTCGTTAAGTGTGGTATTACTGTACTCTTATGCCGCGTACACACGAACGGACATTCCGACAACAAACCGTTTTTTTTTTTCGACGGAATGTTGGCTCAAACTTGTGTTGCATACACACGGTCACACAAATGTTGTCGGAAATTCCAAACGTCAAGAACGTGGTGACGTACAACACGTACGACGAGCCGAGAAAAATGAAGTTCAAAAGCCAGTGTGGCTCTTCTGCTTGATTCAGAGCATGTGTGGAATTTTTGTGCATCGGAATTGGCTACACACAATCGGAATTTGTGACAAGAACTTTTGTTATCAGAAAAATTGAGAACCAGCTCTCAAACATTTGTTGTCGGAAATTCCGACAGCAAATGTCCGATGGAGCATACAAACAGTCGGATTTTCCGACAACAAGCTCACATCGAACATTTGTTGTTGAAAATCCCGACCGTGTGTATGCATCATTATATTGTTTTATTGTACTGTTTGTGTTATGGAATAAACAAAACAACGAGTCATCAGGGATGTCTATGCCCGTGATCTCCAATGTATGTTCTACTTCTATTACAGTATCTTTGGACATTCCCACCATATATTGGCCTCCAACACAATGGTGATTTCTCTGGTTGGCATTTTTGTGCTTTGACGGGTGTTATGTAGCATCTTGCCGGACATTTATAGTTTATTTCTATTGTGTTTATATCCACTGCTGAGCAATGTATAGCTCTCAGAACTTTTCCTAATTTCTGCTCGTTCAAATGAATGGTGGTATTTTTGGGTTCAACTATCATTGTAAGTATTTTGTAGATCTGGGAGATAAAATGTTTTGAGTGTGTCTGCGAGTTATACAGCCGTTCAAATGGAAATAATGCCGCGTACACACGATCATTTTTCAGCTTGTAAAAAACTATGTTTTTCAGCCTCTCTAAAAAACAAAGTTTTTTCCAACTTCATCATTAAAACGACGTTGCCCACACACGATTGTTAAAAAAAATGCTCTAGCAAAGCGCGGTGACGTACAACACAACTTTCCTTCGGATGACGCTACCCTTTGGGCTGCTTTAGCTGATTTCGTGTTAGTAAAAGACAATTTGCGCTTTTCTGTCTGTTACAGCGTGATGAATGTGCTTACTCCATTACGAACGGTAGTTTTACTAGAACGAGCGCTACCGTCTCATAACTTGCTTCTGAGCATGCGCGGGTTTTTAACGTCGTTTTAGCCCACACACGATCATTTTCTACAACCCGCGACATCGTTTAAAACGTTGTTAAAAAATGCAGCATGTTTGAATTTTTTTTTGTCGTTTTTCAGAACCCGAAAAATGACGTGAAGCCCACACACAATCATTTTTAATGACATTTTAAAAAAAACTTTGTTTTTTTACATGCCGAAAAATGATCGTGTGTACGCGGCATAAGTCTTCCTCAGATCTAATTGGTTGGGGTAATATCGTCACAAAGAGTTTTAACTGAAAATATCGCCATTCATTTATTACCATTAATCCCTTCTTGTGCCTCAATTCCTGGTATGAGCATATCTTTCCATTTTTCATTATATCTTTTAACTGTGCATTCTTGTCCTTAATCCATTTCCTAAATAGTGCCCTGTTGCCTGGTAGGAAATAATTTGCCCCTGTGTGTGAAATTAGCGGTGAGATGTACTCCCGTTTTGCTTGACTATAAATGAAATCCCAAACCCTAAATATACTCTGTGTCAAAACATGTGTATTCTTGTCTAACCTTCTATATTGTTGTGGAATCCACATACTATTGTTTTACTAAGTGTAATGTTTTCAATATTCATCCATCTTTTGTCATTTTTTTTCTCAGTCCTCTCTACCATTCGTGCTAGTAGAACAGAGTTATGCCTCGTACACACGATCGGATATCTGATGGAATCTAATCCGATGGATTTTTTCGTTGGATATCCGATGAAGCTGACTTGCCTACACACCATCAGTCAAAAATCCGACCGTGCCAAAACGCAGTGACGTAAAGCATGACGTGCTGAAAAAAATGAACTTCAATGCTTCCGAGCATCCGTTGACTTGATTCTGAGCACGCGTGGATTTTTGACCAATGGACATCCACACAGACGATCATTTTTTTCTATCGGTTTTTTATCCATAGGAAAAATTTAAAAAATGTTCTATTTTTTTTCACTGATGGAAAACAAACCGATGGGGTCCACACACGATCGGTTTGTCTGATGAAAACAGTCCATCGGTCATATGTACAGGGCTTGAGAGTACCTTTTAAAATCTGGTGCAGCTAGACCCTTTGTGCTTTGTCTTAAAGGAGTTGTAAAGGAAAATGTTTTTTCACCTTAATGCAATCTATGCATTAAGGTAAAAAACATCTGATGCTGCGGCCCCCCCCCCCCCCCGAGCCCTCCTTATACTTACCTGACCCCTCGAAAGTCCCGAACGCGGTCCCGAGATCCTCTTTGCCTTTCAGCCTGGCCGCTGATTCGCTAGAGCGGATGGATTGAGAGCAGTGCAGCCATTGGCTGGCGCTGCTGTCAATCACATCCAGTGATGCAGCACGCCGATGGGCGGGGCCGAGTGATACAGTGAACGGCTATGGCCACTCGCTGTATCACGGGAGCGCGCCCGCAATTACTGACCACCATGCGAGCTCTCTCGCATTACTGTGGTGAGTAATTGCGGGGAGGACCAGAGACAGCAGCTGAGGGACCCCAGAAGACGTGGATCGGGGCCACACTGTGCAAAACGAACTGCACAGTGGAGGTAAGTATGACATGTTTGTTAGTTTAAAGAAAAAAAAATTCCTTTAGTAACCCTTTAAAGCAGTTGTATATTGTAAATTGATAAGTCCACGTGTACTGATCTAATTTCTTGAGGCCCTTTAAATGCCAGGACAGTAGAAACACCCCTTACCCCCATGGCCCCTTTTTGGAATATGGGCAGTCCTAAGTATTTAGTAAGAGGCATGGCGAGTTTTTTGAAGTTGTAATTTTTTGTGACAATTTTGGGGAAAATTAGGAAATTAACCTTTTTATTTTTTGGATACAAGAGCACTTAGTATACCAGACTGGAATCCTGATCCATACAATTAGTCATGCTGGCCAGTAACCAAAATGGAGCCCATGCATCCTAAGCTCTAATCATACATGACATCATCAGGGGCAACATAGTGTGCATGCCAGCTCTTCCAATTTCCTCCTCCTAATTTCCATGCTCGAAGAGCTAATCTTTCTGAAATCAGGTGTTGAAGCTGTCCTTGCATCAGAAGTTCTGGACAGGTGGGAAGAGTAATTGGAGGTCACTGAAATGGACAGCCAGGGGGAACTGTGTGGCCAGTATGGGAGAATGGCAACAACTGTTGTTTGCCTTTTTTTAGCAACAACTGTTATGCCGCGTACAAAATGACGTGAAAAATGCAATTTTTTAAATTGGTCTTTAAAAACGATCGTGTGTAGGCTCCAGAACATTTTTCTTGACGAGAAAAATGGACATTAAAAATTTAGAACATGCTCTATTTTTTGTCGTCACCGCGCTTTGCTCGAGCATTTTTTTTTCACGATCGTGTGTATGCAAGGCAGGCTTGACAAGAATTACGTCGAGAAAAACGTAGCTTTTTCCCATGACATTAAAAAATAGTCGTGTGTACGCGGCTTTAGATACTTGGTTTAGAATCTCATAATGAGACTTAGGGGATGAGCATAAGTCAGACTGCAGTGCTACTGGTACAAGAAAGCATCAACTTACATGGACAGATAATGCGAGAGATGTCATAGGAATCTGGGACGTTTGTGGTCTAGTTGGGGAAGACCCCACAATTTGGTTATTTATTTGAATATGCTGTTTCTGGTTTGTGTATTTATTGTATTAGAGAATAAAACCAGACTCTTGTGTGCTGCATGAACAATCACAAGTGTTTTTTATTTATTTTTTTACAAAAACCTTGAGGAAAAGCATGAGCATGTTTACATTTTTTCCAGATTACTTTACTTTATATGTGTATTGAAGCTCCAAGGAAACCCACTTTCCTTCTGAAACTCATAGGTTTCCTGTAGGCATGGGCTATCTGAGATACATGAACATTGCCTGTTCGTCCGTTCGCTGAACAGCGAACAATTTGGGGTGTTTGCGGCAAATTCGAAAAGCCGCAGAACACCCTTTAAAAGTCTATGGGGGAAATAAATAAAAAATGCAAATTTTAAAGGTTAATATGCAAGTTATTGTCATAAAAACTGTTTAGGAACCTGGGTCCTTCCCCAGGGGACATGTATCAATGCAAAAAAAGTTTTAAAAACTGCAGTTTTTTGGGAGCAGTGATTTTAATAATGCTTAAAGTGAAACAATAAAAGTGAAATATTCCTTTAAGTTTCATACCTGGTAGTAGGCCTGTAAGGTAGCGCATGTTTCCCATGTTTAGAAAAGTCCCTGCACAAAATGACATTTCTAAAGAAAAAAAAAGTAATTTAAAACTGATCGCGGCTATAATGAATTGTCGGGTCCCGGAAATACAGATAAAAGTCATTAAAAAAACAGCATGGGTTCCCCCCTTAGTCCAAACCAAATAAAATAAAAAAGCGTGGAGGTCCCCCCCAAATTCCATATCATGCCCTTCAGGTTTGGTATGGATATTAAGGGGAACCCTGTGCCATTTTTTTTTAAATGGCATGGGGTTCCCCCAAAAAAAATCCATATCAGACCCTTATCCGAGCACGCAACCTGGCAGGCCGCAGGAAAAGAGGGGGGATGAGATACGCCCCCCCTCCTGAACCGTATCAGGCCACATGCCCTCAACATAAGGAGGATGTCCCCATGTTGATGGTGACAAGGGCCTCATCTCCACAACCCTTGCCTGGTGGTTGTGGGGGTCTGAGGGTGGGGGGCTTATTGGAATCTGGAAGCCCCCTTTAACAAAGGGGATCCCCAGATGCCGCCTCCTCTATGTGAATTGGTAACGAGTACATTGTACCCCTACAATTTCACAAAGAAAACGTGTGAAAATGTTAAAATTACAGTAGACGGCTTGGGACAAGTCCTTTATTAAAAAAAAAAAAAAAACATTCCACGATGTAATCCAGTCTGTCCAGCGTTGTAATCCATTCTTGATGTCCCGCAGTGATCCATTCTCCAGCGATGCTCTCCAGCGAGGAATGAAGCACAATCTTGCCTGCACAGCTCTCCACTCCAGCGAGAAATGATGCACGATCCTCCCTGCACGATCCACGCTGCACTGGAGGCACCCGGCCTGATGACGTGCCAGCTGTTTGACAGTTCTTTTATAACCGAGGGTGGGACCACCCGTGACGTGGATGGGTGACCCCACCCCTGCTAACGCATCAGGGGTCTCACAGGGGTTTCCCGTGACGTATTAGAGGGGGCCGGGTCACCCGTCCTCGTCACGGGTGGCCCCGCCCTTGGTTATAAAATAACTGTCAAACAGCTTGCGCGTCATCAGGCCGGGTGCCTCTGGTGCAGCAAGGATTGTGTGGGGAGGATCATGCATCATTTCTCGCTGGAGTGGAGAGATGGTGCAGGCAAGATCGTGCTTTGTTCCTCGCTGGAGATCATCGCTGGAGAATGGATCACCGCGGGACATCGAGAATGGATTACAACGATGGACAGACTGGATTACATCGCTGGAATGTTTTTTTTTTTTTTTAACAAAAGACTTGTCCCAAGCCATCTACTGTCATTTTTAACATTTTCACACTTTTTCTATGTGAAATGGTAGGGGCACAATGTATCATGTTACCAATTTACATGGGGGGCGGCATCTGGGGGTCCCCTTTGTTAAAAGGGGGCTTCCAGATTTCGATAAACTCCCCTCCCGCAGACCCCCACAACCACCGGGCAAGGATTGTGGGGATGAGGCCCTTGTCCCCATCAACATGGGGACATCCTTCCCTTGTTAAGGGCACAGTTCGGGAGCTCTCCCGTCCCCCCTCTTTTCCTGCGGCCTGCCAGGTTGCGGGCTCGGATAAGGGTATGTATTTTTGGGGGAACCCCACACCATTTTTTTTATTTTGGTGTAGGGTTCCCCTTAAAAGCCATACTAGACCCTTAAGATCTGGTATGGATTTTTGGGGGGAACCCCACGCCATTTAAAAAAAATGGCACAGGGTTCCCCTTAATATCCATACCAGACCTGAAGGGCCTGATATGGAATACGCTTTTTTTTGGGGGTTCGGGGTTTCCCTTAATATTCGTACTAGACCCAAAGGGCCTGGTAATGGACTGGGGAGGACCCCTGCTGTTTTTTCCAATGACTTTGATCTGTATTGCCGGTACCCGACAATTCATGAATAGCCGCAAGTAGATTTAAATGACTTTTTTCCATTAGAAATTACATTTTGTGCAAGGATAGTTCTAAACACAGGAAACATGCGCTACTTTACAGGAATACTATAGTCACCCCCCAGGTACGAAATTTAAAGGAATATTTCACTTTTATTGTTTCACTTTAAGCATTATTAAAATCACTGCTCCCGAAAAAACTGATGTTTTTAAAAAAAAATGGCATTGATACATGTCCCCTGGGGCAGGACCCGGGTCCCCCAAACACTTAATACAATAACTTGCATATTTAAAATGAGCACGTTTGACTTTTCATGTCTGTGTCCCATAGACTTTAACGGTGTTTGCGTGTTCAAATTTATGTTTTGCCTGTTCGCATGTTTTGGTGCGAACTGAACCAGGGGGTGTTCGACCTATCCCTAGTTTCCTGAGGAGCTGGTCTAAGAAAGCTTCTGCAGTGGTTAACCTTTTTTTAAAGGAAGCAACTGCTTTAACAGAGAGTCTCTTTCAAACCTTGGGGAAACCAGATAATGTTAATTTGCAGGAATAAACTGTGGGATGGTTATCTTGTAAGCAGTTATTAATTTGTGGAGATGAACACAAAGTTTCTGTGGGAGAGAGAAGATCTGTGTAGTGGAAATTATGTGGAAATGCTGCCTAAGTTGATTAACTCATTTAATTCTGCTTGGTGGTTAAGCCTTTAAGCTAGTAATGTGTACCACATGTCAGGGCATTGAAGAGCTCAAAGCAGATTTTTTTTTCTGACTTTGTCAATAGCAAACTATGGCTGTTTTATAATGCTCATCTCTTCAATAAGCTGTACAAAACAATAATTCATCTTTAAATTCCCTGCTTAGTCAATGATGGAAAGTTCTTGATAATTTGCCATGTTGCTGCTGCACCCCATAAAAAAATCTACTTTATTAACGCTACTGTATATGTGCCTGGTCTAATATTAGAAATCCTGAAAGTGTATGTAATGGCTAAAATATTATTTATTTATTTTTATTTTTAAATTTAGATAGATTGAGTAAAGGATAGAACCACTCTATGTTACCCTGACTATTGGACTGGTGGCCACTTTCACTAATATAGAAAGTGAAATCCAAAATTTTTGAGTTGTCATAGGAACAGAGGGTAGGGGAAACCTGAGTGAAAACACTCTAAAGTCCTGTACACATGGCTGGGAATCGCGTCAGGAAAAAAACATTGGTTTTCCTGACGGGATTGCTGGCAAGCGTGCCTTGCAAAGCCGCCATCTAAATGTCAAGAACGCGGTGACGTCATCGACAATGATGAGCCGACGCTCGTCACATTCGATGCTGTCGCCATCTTGCTACACCCCACACTAACCTTGTATGCTACCGCGCATGTGTCAAAGTCTTATCGAGCATGCTCGGGTTTACCTCGGACAGGTAAGCATACAGACGACCGGTTTTCTCGGCAGAAAACACTGCCGGGAATCCCGATGGGAAAATAGAGTGCAGGTTCTCTATTTTTCCCAGGCAGTTTTCCTGTCGGGAAAACTGCTAGAGAGCACACACATGGTCGGGATTGCCGGCCAAATGTTCTCCTGGCAGTTTTCCTGCTAAGAAAACCAGTTGTGTGTATGAGGCTTAAGAGGGGGTATATTCTCAGTTCGGACAAATCTCCTCTTACTTCCCATGTTTCTGGACCGGAAGTGAAAGGACATCTCCCTGAAGGACACACAAAACAGCAAAAAAAAAATCTATCCAAAACTGAAAAAAAATAAGATTTGGCTTTACAAATACTTTTAATATTTAGCTATAGCACTGCTCCAAGCTGTAAGATTCTATAAAATAATTATTTTAGTTATTCATCATCCTTCCTGCCTGATACAAAATGCTAATGGCACTGATGGTGCTGTACTATAGTGCTTCCAAACCTCAGAATGTACAATAAAGAATAATTTTCTGTTTTATTTTATTTCTTTATCATTTTTATGTCCAATGTGATGATGATGCTGCTGTCAAAAACATGAAAAGGTAGTACAGGTACATTACTGATGGATATTTAGCTCAAAGGTGAAATTTTATGAGAACACAGTATAACATATCTGCTTTTTAAGGAAAAAAAATTGTAACACTACATAAACCCAGACAGTTTAGATTATCTTTCCAAAAATCAGGTTGAGAGAGCAAATGGGGTGAATTATCATCAGAATGGAATTTAGGACATTCTCTCATCTCTAATACTCTTCATCCACATTGCAGGGACTAAGTTAAATCACAGAGGGACCCATTTGCATTTGATGCTACTTTGCTGAATACTCGTTTATACATTGATATGATATGTTATAAAACCCAATTGTTTAATACAAAGTTTTTAAACTTGCAATTCTTTGAAATATTCACAATCACAGCCTTTGTAAGCATCTAAGCTTTAAACCATGGCCAGACTAGTCGACGGTCGACTGAATAAAAATCAGTTTTGCAGACGCACACACTTTCTGTTTCCTTTAATATCAATACTTTAAGCCCTCCCCAACCTACAATTAGGTGAAAGGAAATACGACTAGAGGGAACTAAATCCCCTAATTTTCACAGACATTGCAAGCATGTGTCTGTGGGTTACTTTTTCCACAATTATAATATAGCTTCTATTACTTAAATAATACAACATTTCTAAGGTTTAATTTTACCCTTTCTTCTCCTAATTATACAATTTGTTTAACGGTTAAACCAGTAGAAGTCAGAGAGATACTTTTAGTGTCACATTTGACCATTGAAGGTGAATGATATTATACAATTTATGTTGTGTTTTATCTGTACTGATCCTGTCACATTTTATTTGTAGCCTACACCATTATATTCCTTTTACAAACTGTGAGTGAAGCCTTGCGAGCTATTATTATTATTATTCACTTAAATAACCTTTGTAAAAATGCTGTATATTCAGCTGCTGGCACTAATCCCATCCCATATAGTTGTGATAATTATTAGGAAACAAAGCTGCTGACCTGTAAGTTCTGCTGGCCACTGACCCGTGGGTCCTGCTGGCTGCTTGTCTGTAGGTTCTGCTGGCCACTGACATGTGGGTCCTTCTGGGGGCTGGCCATGGCCAGCAGGACTCATAGGCCGTGGTCGGCTCCCAGCAGGATCCAAAGGCCAGCCGACAGCAGGACCCACAGGCCATGGTCAGCTCCCAGCAGGACCCATAGCTCAGTGGCCAGCAGAACCCACAGACTATGGCCAGCTCCCAGCAGGACCCACTGGCCAATGGCCAGCAGGACCCACAGGCCAATGGCCAGCAGGACCCACAGGCCATGGTCATCTCCCAGCAGGACCCACAGGTCAGCTCTCAGCAGGATCCACAGACCAGCAGGACCCACAGGTCAGTGGACAGGAGAGCCTCCAGGCCTGTGGCCAGCAGGACCCACATGCCATGGCCAGTGGCCAGCAGGACCCAAAGATCAGTGGGCAGCAGGAATCACAGGTCCGCGGGCACCTCCCAGCAGGACCCACAGCCTGCTAGTAATCCAGTAAAGATCCCCCACACCTTTCAAAAACATCTTACCTCCTTATATAAAAAGGAAGGACCTTTTGATCAAACTTTAGCAGAATCATTTATTTCACAAGCATTGAAATTGTAGAGGAAAAAGGGAAGGGGATATATATTACGGTGCAATTGATAATGCAGTAATGATGAGAAAGAGCGTATCTTAAAAAATTTCAATTTTTTTTATTAAATACACAATATATTAAAATGTGTGATCCAATCAGGGTCATAAATTGTAGTGGTCATCAAATTACAAAGTTGCAGTTTAAAGCATACAGAAATCGCATATTCCCGACATGTTATCGCGAAACATGTCGGGAATATGCGATTTCTGTATGCTTTAAACTGTAACTTTGTAATTTGATGACTACTACAATTTATGACCCTGATTGGATCACAAATTTTAATATATTGTGTATTTAATAAAATATTTTTGTATTTTTTTAAGATACGCTCTTTCTCATCATTAGTGCATTATCAATCGCACCGTAATATATCCCCTTCCTTTTTTCCTCTACAATTTCAATGCTGGGATTAGGTGCCTAGGATAATGGGTGATTCTATAAGTACTTGGACTAACTAAAAACAATTTATTTCACAAATCGAACTTCCTACTTTTCCTTTAGCCCAACGCGATTGTCTTGAAAGCCCTATTACAGCTATTGAAATTAAATTAGCAATTAACTCTCTTAAACCAAATAAACTTCCAGGCTCGGGTGGCTTCTCTGCCCTATGCTATAAGACATTTTCTCATATCCTTGCTCCAATGTTAACAGACGCATTTAATCCTCTCATTAACGATCAATCCTTTCGCCCCAAAACATTAACGGCTATAATTTCAATGATCCCCAAATCTCAGTCAGATGATACATCTTGTTCTATAGACCATATCATTACTCAACTTTGACATTAAGTTACTAGCGAAAGTCTAAGCGACCCACTTAAATAGTATCCCACAGCGCCAAGCTACAGATAATGTACGCTGTACTACTTTACTAATTCAAGCAACTAAATCACGACAAATACCGATTATTTGTCTCTTAACTTTAGATATCAAAAAAGCATTTGATATATTTTTGTGGCATTACCTACATTTTGTCCTGCAGAGTTGGGGATTTGGGGACAGATCCTCAGAAGAGATACGCCGACTTAACTCGAGATTTCTAAATTTACACGGCGCGTATCTTTGCACTTGATCCTCAAAACGAGAAGCGCCTGAAATTCCGGCTTTTCCGTCCTACCTAAAATAATTACACCGGCGCATTCTCGGGCGCAAATTACGCTAGGCACGCCGCTTTTTTTGATAGGCAAATGAGGCAGATAGGACGATCCACAGAATTAACTGTGTGCGCCGTAGATTACGCCCTGTGCGCACCTGTTAGTTTCCCGGAGGGAATTTACACTTTATAAAAGCAGCCCTAATTTTACACATGCCGTGTAAATGTCTGCTGAAGCAACACCATTGAGGAAGAGCTCAGCACACACACACTTGTAGGACTACAATCTGTCTGCCAACATGCCAGGGCCATCCATGATCCTAGCTGCATTAGTGTCTTTAGAGGCGCAAAGAAGGTGGAGGGAACGGAGGAGGAGGAGGAGGGCACAGGAGAGGGTATACCGCCCACGCTAAGATGTGTTTGGCATGCCTGCTTCTGAGGTATTCCGCAACTTCAGATTCAACCGTGAAGCCATCCTGGAATTAACCACAATCCTTCAGGATGATCTCACCAGCCCAACACAACGCTCCCATGCACTGCAGCCACTCATCAAAGTACTGGCAACACTGTATTTTCTTGCCACTGGCTCTTTCCAACGCACAAGTGGAGGTGTGGCTGGGATGGCACAATCCTCCATGAGCAGGTGTGTGCACCAAGTAGTCCCTGCAATCCTGCGGCGCATGGGAAATCAATTTCAAAAACCCACCCAGGAGGACCAGCGATTGAAGACCATGACAGACTTCTATCACATTGCCAGATTCCCACGCACCATCGGGGCCATTGATTGTACCCATGTGGCACTACAACCCCCCCATGATACTGAGCACATGTTCCCGAATCGTAAAGGCTGGCATTCCATAAATGTGCAGGTGATCGTAGATGCCCATGGCCTCATCTGGCACGTCTGTGCTAAATTTCCGGGATCCTGCCATGACAGTTATATTTTCCGGCAGACCCAGATCTCCAGAGATTTGGAACAGAACATGTATGGAGACAGCTGGCTGATTGGTGAGTGACATGTGTGTCAGGTATGTCCCCCCCCCATGATGCAGACATCACAAGGGGCACATGCATGACTAATATCCTCCTGTCTTTTCCCTTACAGGTGACTCTGGATATGCCCTTGGACCTCACATGATGACCCCATTCAGGAACCCCCAAACCCCAGGAGAGCAACGCTACAACCAGGCGCACATACGTACCCGGGGAGTGGTTGAACGTACATTTGGGCTTATGAAGTCCCGCTTCAGATGCCTGGATAAGTCTGGGGGTACACTGCTGTATTCCCCAGACTTTGTGTGCCAAATAATTGGGGCATGTTGTATACTCCACAACTTTGCCATGAGAAGGGGACTGCATATTGACTTATGTGCTGACCTGACCCCCGACCCAGGCAATACCCCCCCAACCAACTCTACCCGGTCTGCTGAGGGCACAGCAGCCAGGAGACGCCTCGCAGAAGGCATTTTTTACCAGTAAACGTACATGAATAATGTCACAATAAGAATGTATCTTTTCCCTGTAAATGCACATGAATAAAGTCACAATGAGAATGCATGAATGCACACCACTGTGGTCCCTAGCACAGACACATCACATGCACATCGAATTGGATTAGATCCAAGTCCCCCCCCCCCTTTGGGACTTGGGAGCAGTAACGCCACGCCACGGCTCCAATTATGTCACTGTGCATTCATACACCATTCAGGAACCTGGGATTGCACTTCTCCCTGGTCCTGGGGATCCCTACTCCACCAAAACTGAGGGTGACACCCTTAATTTATCAGGAATGCCACCCCCCCACATTCACACATCATTCACACACATAAACCAAATCATAAGTACAGAAGACCAAATTAAATAATAAAAAATAAAAAAAAATACCATAAACAACAAAACAAAAGTATCCCTGCTAATTAATTAGCGGCGGCGATTGCTACGCCTTGGCTGGGCAGGGGCACGGGCAGGGGCACGGCCACGGGCACGGCCACGGCCACGCCATCGCAGAGGATGTCCATTGGGGGGGGGGTGAGCTGGGGAAGGAGGAGCCTCCTGGGGGGGGTGAGCTGGGGAAGGAGGAGCCTCCTGGGGTGGGTGAGCTGGGGAAGGTGGAGCCTCCTGGGGGGGTGAGCTGGTGAAGGAGGAGCCGCCCCTGCTGGCCTGCCCTCCATGGCCCCTGCAATTCTAGTGAGACAGGCAGTGAGGGCAGCCGCATTGGCCTGGCCAGACCTAGTATTGTCCTGCACAGCCTGGGTCAGGGCACTCAGCTCATGGGCCATGCGTGTTGTGGCGGTCTGTAGGTCGTTCAAGCATGTAATGACCGCCGTTGAGTTGGTGGCCACATCACCGAGTGCCTCCATCATTTCACCCTGGCTGTGCTCCATCTGGGTAAGTTTTTGTAGCATTTTCCCTAGAGTGCGGGTCTGCCAGGCATTGTCCTTCACCACACTGGCCGACAGACGCTCGCCCACAGCCACGGTCTCCTGGGTCGGCCTCCTGGCTGCCGCTGAGTCTTGCGGGCCTGGAGGAGGGGAGAGAGTGACCCTTGTGACTGGAGGCCTGTTGGGGGAGAAGTGGGAGGGGCTACCCCTGATGGTGGCCTGACTGGTGCCAGCCTCAGGGGTAGCCTCAGGGGAAGACTCAAAGGTCATCATATCAGTGGCCAGGAGGACTTCCCGGCCAATCTGCATATTTTCGTCCTCCTCCCCCTCATCCTCCTCCCCCTCATCCTCCTCCCCCTCAACCTCCTCCCCCTCAACCTCCTCCCCCTCAACCTCCTCATGAGGGGAGGTTTGGCCAATCCCCTCCCCTGGGGAATCCTGCCCTTCTTGGGACTCATCATCAGCCTGTCTTGGGGGTGGTGCAGCAGCCTGGCCCGATGGGCCTGCAACCTCCTGGCCTGCAACCTCCTGGCCATCTGTGGAGGACACAAAACAATCACAGGTTTGAGGATCCACACACTTGGCACATCTTCCCTTCCCACACCCACACATGCTAATCAACAGAGAGCACAAAAAAAAACTTACCTGTCCTCCTAGGAACATCTGACGTATAGCCAGGCAGGCCCACCACCTGCTGTGGGTGGAAACACTGGGCCACTGCCCATTCCTCCTCCGTCAGTCTGACTGGGCAGGGTCCCCCTCCTCCAGTGCCCCTGGTATGGGCGTCGATCCTTGCCATCTTATTCCGGACGACGCTCCTCAGATCATTAATTTTTTTCTGTATGCCAGCGGGGGTCCTGGTCTCCCCCCCCCCCGCCGCATTGATCTGGTCCGTGATCCTTTGAATAAGCTGCCTCCTCCTGGCCGGGGTGGTGTTCTGGCTCTCAGGGCCATGCAGAAATCGCCCATATTTCACAATGCCCCGAGCAAGAATTTGCTTCTCTCCCAGGGTGAAATTAAGCTTCCTGCGTTTGGGGGCCATCACATACACCACCCAGCAACAAGAAACACACCCGACAAACAATCAAGAATACACAACCAAAAACCAGACAAAAATATACACCCCAAAAAACTGACAACAATCTAAACACACAAGGACACAGCTAATATAAATTGGGGCGTGGCTTGGCGCGCAGAGTGGATGGCCGCAGAGTAGAGGAGCTCCGACATCCAGGGAGATAAAGCAAAGTTACAACCTGCTTACCTGCTGGAAAATGCCCACACCGATAAGGAAGGGACATCACAACCGATCACTGCGATCGATGGGCACCCCAAAAAGCAAGCTATCGTCAGCTAACTTGGTGAGATTCAGCTACAGCGGTGCTGGCAAGAGTCCCAAGATGGCGCCGTCTCGGAGCCCGGAACGTGGAGACGACAGAGAGGACGATGAGCTATCGCTCCCAGCCTCTGAGTCCTCATCGAGAGGTAATATACCCAACGACCACCCGTTGAATTACGCTATTATGACTGACATCGCAGCCGACATAAAGAACTCTTTTGCACTAGCCATCACAGACATCAAGTCAGAATTAATGAGGCTCTCGGAGCAAATGGCGGTACACGACAGAGCAGACAAAAGGAGAGACAGGGCCCTGATCAGGCTGGACGACATAGCGACGACCCACTCATCTCACCTCATAAATATGAACAGACAATTAGAGGATTTGGACAATAGGGGAAGAAGAAACAATATTAGGGTGAGAGGGGTCCCCGAGTCCATCACCCCTGATCAGATTAAACCCACCCTCACCTCCATTTTCAACAACCTCATGGATAGGCCTGAAGCCTCGCCCATTGAATTCGACAGGGCTCACAGAGCCCTCAAGCCCAAAGCCCCTGATGATAACCCCCCGAGGGACATTATCTGCTGCCTCCCAAACTACACCCTAAAGGAGGATATACTACAGAAAGCGCGGCAGAATGATCAGATCGCTTTTAATGAAGCCCCGATCCAACTTTTTCAGGACCTGTCCTTTATAACTCTAAAGAATAGAAGAGCCTTGCGCCCGCTACTAGAAGTTCTGAGGGGGAAGGGAATCACATACCGCTGGAAATTCCCATTCGCGCTGCAAACCACATACAATGGCAGGCAACACATGCTCAGAACACCGGATGAACTCCTGAAATTCTGTGAAGGCCTGCAAATCGCCCCGGTCGACTTGCCTGACTGGTACATGGACTTTCGTCTACCGCCAGAAATTAATAATCATCCACCCAAACAGGGCCCATCCCCTGCTAAATCTCCCTACAGACAGGGAGCCTCCAGAAGGAACGCGGGCTGGAATGAATACAACTCCCCGGCTGCTAAGAGCCCTAAGATGTGATAGAAGGTCAGTCAACACCTAGATCACGATTTGACTCTTTCTTTTTCCTGACTTCCCCACGATGTCGTCCATCTTAGTTACACGGATATGCCTTTGTGTTTTATTTTTCTTTTATTTTTACTTAATTTTTTCTAAATCTACTCAACGCTTACAATTGAATCTTTAGAACCCCATGTTGTCCACGGAAGACTGTTCTGTCTCCCTCCACTTGAGAGCAGTGACCTGCTGGTAACACATACTCTACATGATAGTCTCTACTTTAGACTTCCATACAAACTGAAAGATATTTGATTGCCAGCTTGCCGAGTCCAGCCCTCGTTTTAAGTATCTTACTCCAGATGCTCTATTACCTCCCTCCTATGGTTATAACTGGAACTCACTTCACCGCAGAGGATTTATATATACATGCAGAATTTAGAGTAAATTTTTGATGGTTCCTAAACAAGCAAAATACCTATCCCTTACGACCGACGCGCGCTGCCAAGCACAGGACAGCACAGACTCGATCAAGCTAAAACTTTTGGCACGATCCTTTCTCTCAGGTTAAGGGCTGTCTAAAGGGAGGTCAATTTTACACTATAACCTCCAAGTTAGAAGTATTTGCACCCTTATGTTCTCTTATGGATCAGAAATGTGATTACTGTTTTGAATGGTTCCTATTTAATTATGGCTTACTTAGTTCAGCATGTACTTTTTCTGTTCTGAGTTATCGCCCTTTAACAGACCCTCTACCTGCTGTTCCATGCCACTTCAGGAAGTCATCAACCCCTTCTGACTGAACATGATCCTCTGCAGTCAACGTTGATGGACACCGGATAAACAATGCCTGGTATAGTACCCGGGACACGCCTAACCTACACCTGTACTACTAGACTTTCTTCTAGAGCACGGTCCCTGCACTGTACGGGTTATAGTCTGTCTTGGTTGGCGCCGAGACTTCGGCCCGGAGCCAGCCAACTATTTTAATTCCATATCAGACATAACCACTAATGTCCCACTCTAGAGTTAGAGGGTCCACGCTTAAATGGGAGATATTTTGTTTGTACAGTTAAAGTAATCTGGCTACCCTGGCAATCCTCATAATTGCTGTATGGACTTTATAGATCTACCACTGCTTACCCACCGAGGGAACAGACGAAAAAATTTAATACAGGGTTCTCTGGGAATAGAGACCCAGGGGTAGTGATTCTATCCCTGACTCTAGTTGCCCTTTTTTCCCAGCAGCAGACATAGGGCAATTTCCCATCTGCAGACTCGTGGGGAAATGTTATTCATGTTTTAGTTCCTAATGTTATTTACAAACGTTTTAACTCACATAACCATTTCAGGTTGTAACTCATGTATGCTTTAATATCTTTTTTCAAATGTTCTCCCTGGTACCTAATGTTCCTTGCTACATGTAATAGTAGTCTATATTGACCCACACCCATCCACCTTGACACCTCCCACTTTCCCCCCCTAGAGACACCAGAGGTGTTCACTTTGTAACACCTGTTATCTCTGCGCTTCTATAAGCGATATCCAGAATAAGGTCTTGTCCTACACGTACTCCCCCCTCTTTCATTCCCCTCCACCTCTACCTTCCACACAGCCCCCCCTCCCCACCCCCCCCCACTCCCCTCCCACTCATCCCCCCAACTCCCTTTTTGGCCACTCTTACTGCTAACTGACTACAACGTCTACACCCCCCTACCCCAACATGTCATACTCTCACTTAGGCAGATCGCCGACGGTGATCTCACATAATATAAACGGCCTCAACATCCCCGAGAAACGAACAAAACTCCTACGAGAACTTAAAAAGGTGAACCCCTTAGTAACTTTCCTACAAGAAACGCATTTCAAAGGACCAAACACCCCTAAACTCACTGACAACTTCTTCACTAAAGTATACCACGCAACAAATCCCCTAGCAAAAACCAAAGGAGTTTCTATCCTTCTGAGCAAACATGCCCCCTTTGAACTAACCGGTCAATTAGCCGACCCAGACGGCCGATATATTTTCCTGAAAGGCTCATGGGCAGGGACCCCGGTCACGTTAGCAAACGTATATTTTCCAAACTCCGCACACATCACATTTTGCACCAAAATTGTATCAGAATTGAAATGGTTTGCAGAAGGCTGTATCATCCTAGGTGGGGATTTCAACATCCCCCTTACCCCCTCGCATGATACCTCCAATGGCCACTCCCATGTCCCGTATAAATCACTGAGGAGGATTAAGACTCTACTAGAATCACTTAAACTAGTGGACACCTGGAGACTCCTACACCCCACGGACAAGGATTTTTCCTTTTTCTCCCCTCCCCACAAAAAATATTCCAGGTTAGACCTGATTTTTATCTCCCAAAGGAACCTAACCGAGTTGTCAAAGGCGGACATAGGCATCATTGCACTCTCAGACCACGCCCCAGTAGCTGTGACATTATCCCTGGGTTCCAAACAGAAATTCCCGTTCAACTGGAGACTCAATGCATCCTTGTTGACTGACCCAACTGTCCATGACAGCATTCGAGAATCTATTCAAACATACTTTAGTCTAAACAAGGACTCTGACACCAACCCGCTCAATAACTGGGAGGCACACAAAAGTGTTGTGAGAGGAGTGTTAATTAAATGGGGCGCGAGACGGAAAAGGGAGAGAGCAGAGGAGATCACTCGACTCTCAAATACCATTGCCAAACTCGAGACACTACACAAGAAATCACTCTCGGAAGGAGTAATGGCTGACCTGACCAGACATAGAAAATCCCTCACACAACTATTGAACTTCCAAACTCAAAAATCCCTATTTTTCAAAAGGAACATATTTTATGAAAAAGGTGACAAAGGAGGGAAACAACTCGCCAGGGCCCTTAGAGATGCTACTTTAGCAAACCAAATCTACTCAATTCGAAATAGCTCAGGCACCCTGGAACATTCCTCGGAGAAAATAGCTTCAATTTTCCATGACTTCTACGCAGGCTTATATGATCTCCCACCACAACACAAACCACACTACATACACTCTTCCAAGGAAGAAATGATTCTTAAATTCTTGACGGACAGCAAACTCCCAACACTTCCTTCAGAGGAGGTCTCCATCCTAAACGAGCCCATCACAGCTAATGAAGTCCAAAAGACAATCAAAGAACTGAAAGCAGGGAAAAGCCCTGGTCCTGACGGTTACACGTCTCAATACTACAAAACATTCTCCCTTATCCTCACTGACCCACTACTTAAAGCCCTTAATCACCTTGCACAACAACCACATGACTCCAACTCCTTACTTTCGGCCCACATTGCCGTAGTCCCAAAGCCGGATAAAGACCACACAGACTACGCAAATTACAGGCCCATCTCCCTCCTAAATCTGGATATAAAAATCCTGGCAAAAATTCTAGCAAATAGGATTAAACCCCTCCTATCGAAAATCATTGGCCCTGAGCAAGTAGGCTTTATGCCTGGTAGGGAGGCCAGGGACAACATAACCAAGTCACTGAACCTAGTCCATCACGCTAACATCTCCAAAATCGAGGGCCTTCTCCTGTCCACAGACGCGGAGAAGGCCTTCGATAGGATATCATGGGACTACCTTTTTGCAGTGTGTTCCCACATTGGTCTCAGGGGAAATGTCACGGGTTGGATTAAGGCCCTCTATCAAAACCCGACTGCACGAATTAAGATCAATTCCACCTTATCTGACCCTATTAATATTCGCAATGGCACCCGACAGGGCTGCCCCCTGTCCCCTTTACTTTTTATTTTGTCACCAGAACCACTCATCAGGACTATAAACTTATCCCCAGACATCAAGGGTTTCACGGTTAAAGATAGGGAATTCAAACTAGCGGCCTATGCCGATGACCTTTTATTCTTTATTACCCAGCCACACATTTCCATGCCTAATTTATCTAAAATATTCAAAACATTCGGTTTCATATCAAACTTCAAGATTAACCCGGCCAAATCTGAAGCGCTCAACCTTACACTACCACCTGATAAACTTAAACTACTTAAGGAGAATTTTAAATTCAAATGGGAAAAAGAGTCCCTGAAGTACCTGGGAATCAGACTCACCCCTGACCTAAGCTCTCTATTTCAAACTAACTTTGTACCCTTGCTAAGCTCGATCTCAGGAGACCTCAGGAGATGGAACTCCGGATTTTTCTCCTGGTTCGGTAGGGCTGCCATCTTAAAGATGGTAGTTCTCCCAAGACTATTATATCTCTTCAACGCCCTCCCAATCCACATACCGAATTCCTTCTTCTCCAAACTCCAATCGGTGCAGAGGGGATTCCTCTGGTCACATAGAAAATCCAGAATCTCAATGAAAATTCTCAAACTCCCCAAAAATAGAGGCGGCCTGGGCTTACCAGATTACAAAAAATACCACTACGCCTCCCACATTACAAGGATAATAGATTGGCACTGTAACGGCCCTAATAAAGACTGGGTACAACTGGAACTATCATACTCCTCATGCTCCCTTCTGTACTACCCCTGGACCCTTCATTCCAAATCCTCTAAAAATTCCACCAATCTGCTCATAGCCAACACGCTAAAAATATGGCACAAATTAGCTGGACCCTACAACCTAGCCACAATTCCAGGCCCTTTGACACCGATCACCGGAAACCCAGACTTCCCCCCAGGACAGAACCAAAAGTCCCTACCACTCCCTAAACCCTCCAAAAAATTCCTAGTCACACACTGTATGTCTGGCAGTGCGATCAAAACCCTGACATCTCTTAGGACCGAATTTGGCGACACAAATATAAACCCCTGGTTCTACATACAACTTAAGGACTTACTAGTAAATAGCAAACATAAAACTTCCTTCTCTCAAAACCTGACACCCATGGAAGACATCTGCCGTAGGAGGTCGCCAGTACTCAAAACCACCTCCTTGGCATACAAATGGCTAGTCGCCCATGACTCCGCAGAAGCTACCAAACACAAGGAGAGATGGGAAGGTGACCTAGGCCGGCAATTTAACGAACATCAATGGGAAAGAGCCTGCATATTTGCACATAAATGTTCACTAAGTACCAAACATCAAGAAACTTCTTATAAAGTACTTACGCAATGGTATATTACCCCTGTGAAAGCCCACAAATGGTCACCGACGATCCCTGACACCTGCTGGCGCTGTAAATCAGACTTGGGCACATTCCTGCACATTTGGTGGGAATGCCCCCAAATTCGCACTTTCTGGGAAGAAGTTTCTACCTGGATCAAGCACATAACTGAAACTACAATCACTTTGGATGCTGCAGCCTGCCTACTCCATGTCAATTCCTTCTCCATACGGAGGTATAAAAAATCATTAACGAGGCACCTGCTCACAGCGGCAAAGTCATTGATCCCCCTGTTCTGGAAAACAGACAGGGCCCCAGGAGTCAGAGATTGGTTAGAAAAGGTGAGCTATATTTACAAAATGGAGGAACTAGTTGCAATGAAAAACGAATACAGCTCCACCTTCATTGAAAATTGGTCGCCTTGGGTTACATTCACTCTCTCAAAAGAATATAAGTCCCTTTCCTCTCATTGATTTACCATCCCATGGGTCTAACACTCAATAACCTTATACTTTACTTTTACGATTTATACCCCTTACAGGGGTGACTATTTCCCCATGACATTGTCTAATGATACTCCTCTCAAGCCTTCAGCCCACACCCTCCAGACAAATCGCCGTTTCTTCATGCCTCCAGACCAAATCCCCCCCACCCGCCCCTCCCCTCTCCCTCCCTTACCCTCCCTACTTTTTTCCTTCCCCACCCCTCCACTCCCCACCTTCTCTCTTCCCTTCCTTTCCCTTATGCCATATCAAATAAGATTATATAATTTTCCATATCAGATATATGCTCATTTATATATCAACCCCAAATGTATACAACTGTTTATGCTATATAAGTATGTTATTATATCCTAATTTCTGTACAATCATACTTTTGCTTCAATAAACCTTGATTGTGAAAAAAAAAAAAAATATATAAATTCCAAAACAAACACGCACAAAAAAAAAAAAAAACAAGCACCAAAAAACAATCAGCAAAAACACTAACAAACAAATTAACTAAATACACTTCTCAAAAACAAACACCAACTAGACTCTCCAACTCCTCAAACACTTTTCTCACAAACACAACTTAACAACACACCAACAAACAGAGCAGAAGCAAATTGCTCATGGAAGGGAAACAATGGGATATACTTTTGCAAGGGAAGTGTGTTTGTGTGGGGCTTTTTATACACAGGGCGATCCTCAAACTAAGTACGCTTGGCCTTTTACCTATCTCACTGATTGCGCCGAGACCAGTTCTGCACATGCCCAGTGAGGTCCAGATTCGTGCGCGCATGCGCAGTACGGCCGGCGCCTCATTTGCATGGGGTCACGGCTCATTACAATGAAGCACGCCCACTTCCTTCCCACTTGCAATAAGCCCGCCTTACGCCTCGGAATTTAAGTTACGCTGGCGCAAATTTAGACGCAAATGCGCTGTGGATACGGCACTTACGACACCAACTTAGGGCAACGTAACTTAAATGTCATATGTTCGGACGAACTAAATTTGCGCCGCTGGCTGAGGATCTGGCCCTTGGTTCTCATTTTCTTAGCTGGGTCTCCTCATTATACAAAAATCCCAAAGCTTATGTTAAATATGCTGGATATAAATCAAACCTATTTGATATCTGTAGGGGTACGCGTCAGGCATGTCCACTTTCCCCACTCTTATTTGCCCTACTTATTGTATCTCTTGCTCAATCAATCCGTACTGACCCCTCTATTAAATGTCTAGATTTAGCTGGTCACCAACATAAATTTTGCCTATTTGCTGACAATATCTTAATCTTTATGTCCTCCCCTCACATATCTGCTCCTAATCTTATAAGTTAACTTGATCACTTTACCCATGTATATGGTCTAATTATTAACTCTCAAAAATCTATAACCTTCAATATATCTTTACCTCCTCATATTTTACAACAAGAGCAAACATCCC
The DNA here is from genome assembly GCF_905171775.1 of Rana temporaria. Classification (NCBI taxonomy): domain Eukaryota; kingdom Metazoa; phylum Chordata; class Amphibia; order Anura; family Ranidae; genus Rana; species Rana temporaria. The sequence goes on from NC_053494.1 coordinate 110,551,878, forward strand.
TCCCTTCCTCATGGTCCACTTTACGCCTTCTTTACTTAGGGATAACTCTCACACCCAATCTTTCTGACATTTTCACTGCCAGTTATCCTCCAATTTTGCTTCAAATCTCTAATCTTCTAACACAATATTCCTCTCTACCATTAGCTTGGATAGGTAAAATTAACATAATAAAGATGGCTATACTGGCCAAAAGTCTTTATCTTTTTCAAGTTTTACAATGCAGCTCAATATCACTAAATATCACGCAAAACGTGAAATTCTGATTTGGGTTGCGCTGGAATCAATAGATTGCGACCCACTTTCAATAACCAACCTCGCATGGTCTAATTCCTCCGACCATAAAAAAAAACAATAATCCTATAACTAAACATACACTAGCCATTTGGGATAAATTCTAAATTAGTAAATGGACTACAATCTTCCCATATACCTCTTTTATAATTTCATAAAAATCCACTTTTCTATCCTGCTTCGTCTCCCCCTAAATCTTTTAAAGCATGGACCTCCACTAATCTAACTCAACTCTGTGAACTAGCATCCTCTACTTCATTCAAAACTTTCCCTGACTTAAGTGAAAGTCACAAACGTCCTAATTCAGAGCTCTTTCGATATCTTTAGATTTAAGAAAAAAAATGTTATGCCCTATATACAAGGAAGAATTAATTTATATAAATTATTGCGATTTGAAAATATATGGAAATGTGACCCACACACTCAGGGACTTAGTTTAACTCTTTACACTCATCTTATTACTAAACCCAACTCAGACCCACTATCATATGTGGCTAGGTGGGAGATGAATCTTGGGTTTTCATTGGAAGCAGCCAATTGGGATAAGATTTGTATCACAGCTAAGTCATCCTTACAAAATATAATTGCCTTAGAGACAAATTACAAAGTACTCTCATGGTGGTATTTGGTTCCCTTAGAAATACAAAATATGCTCCAAATTATTCTCCATCTTGTTTTCGTGGCTGTGGTGATCTTGGATCACAACTCTATACTTGGTGGAATGGCCCAGTAGCAAAAAAATTCTGGAAAGATGTATTTCTTATGATTTCAACACTGTTTGAAATCCTTATGAATCCCGATCCTACAATAGCACTTTTAAACTTAAAACTGGCCACTCTCTCCTACCGCCAATTCAAACACCTATTACAGATTTCAATAAAAAGTGGGATCCTGCGCAACGTATCACACAGATGGAATTGGGGTATCACAATGGAGACCAAACTATAATGGTAAGTGATTAATAAATAAATAATATTAAATTAATAAGGAGCTGACAAGCTCAGTGATGAATAAGTCCAATATAAAAGTGCAATAAGATCACTCGAAAGTGAATGCAGATAAAAGTTATAGTAATAGAGTGAAAAAATATGCTAAAAATAAGTCCCAAAATAGATGACATAAAAGGTGCTGTCAGATGGAAACGCTGAATAAGCTGAATATCCACTCAATAAGTGCTGGTACTTGACAGATGATAAAACGTGTCCCTTACTGGGCTCACAGGACTCTTACCTCCAGGCCAATAGTAAAGGGCATCACATGTACACCACACTGGCAGTCCTCTATGGATAGTCCCAGCAACTCCTTCCTTTAGACCGGTAAACCTTCTCCTTAGCTAATCCAGCAGTACTCAGACCCAAATGGATAGAAGAGAGAACAAAAGAGAGGAGGGACTCCAAGAGTAAAGTACCATAGGTTTAGGGATAATTTAATAAAGAAGAACCTGCGCTTACATTCACAAACTAAAACAGCGTTTCCATCTGACAGCACCTTTTATGTCATCTATTTTGGGACTTATTTTTTGCATATTTTTTCACTCTATTACTATAACTTTTATCTGCATTCACTTTCGAGTGATCTTATTGCACTTTTATATTGGACTTATTCATCACTGAGCTTGTCAGCTCCTTATTAATTGAATATTATTTATTTATTAATCACTTACCATTATAGTTTGGTCTCCATTGTGATACCCTGATTCCATCTGTGTGATACGTTGCGCAGGATCCCACTTTTTATTGATTTCTGTTTGATGTTATGTAAACATTATTAGGTTTTGCTGCACTGTATTTATTTTGGTTGAGGTTATTACACATTGAGGATCCTTATTAGCGCAAAAGCACTCGTCACTTTATTCACCTATTACAGATTACTACAGCTGAAAAACAAACAATTGCCAAAGCTTGTAAACCCCCGTCCTTAATTGCTGAGACAAAAAATAGAGTCAATCAAGCAATGATCCATGCCAAAACAGAGGCTATAACTCAAGATAAAATATCCAACTTTGAGAATATATGGAATCCCCGGGTGACTCACTTTTTGCCTTCCAATTTTGATGCTTGGTAATCTTGATTTATTTATTAACCAATGGATGATTATATCTCCTTATTTCTCCTCCACTTACAATGTTTCCATCATGATGACACAAGGCATACCAGTGAAGAGAGAGAGAGAGAGAGAGAGATGTATATAGCATAATACTGTTTTGTTTATTGAGAATGTTTAAAAACAAATGCACTTACAGCAATAAAAATTATTTGGGAATGTAAATAATGAATAATGGCGTGCATTCCAGCCATCAGATTAAGGTTTCTTGTCCCGGCTTGATGCATTTCGCCCCTCCCACTGGGCATCTTCAGAAGCTTGCCCCCCCCCCTTTCTTGTCCAGGCTGCATGCTCAGATAACGGTCTGGATTCTGGGAGGGACCCCACGCCATTTATTTAAAAATGTTGGCATGGGATTCCCCTTAAAATCTATACCAGACCCAAAAAGCCTAGTATGGACTGGGGAGGGGACCCCATGCTGTTTTTTTCTTTATTCTTCTTTAAATAGCTGGGTGCTGGCAATTACAACCGTGAGTCAATTTAAATGTGAATTGACTTGTTTTCTTTTCTCTTCTTCAGAAATGCCATTTTTGCTGCAGCATGTTCTATACATGCTACATATGGGCCACTTTACAGGCAGACTAAGAGGACCCCCCAGGCAATATATATAAAGGAATTTATAATGTTTATTGTTGCACTTAAAGCATTATTAAGGAGCATCACTGCTCCTGAAAGAATTTTTGTTTTTTAAATATTTTTTTGCATTGATACATGTCCCCCAGGGCAGTACCCGGACTTGCATATAAGACTTCAAAATTGGCACTTTTGATTTCTCATGTTTGGAAGTTCATGGAGTTCACTGTTCGGGGCAGAAATGTTCCCCCTGTTTGGGAGTTATGCTGCGAACTGAACAGGATGTGTTTGACCCATCTTTAATCAACACCCACAAAGCTAGACATTCTAGTCAGTCTTGCAAATATTTGAGATCCCAATAACACTTAATCAGCGACATCAGGGGCTTGATAGCTGCTGCTAATCCAGGACTAATTCATTTTGTCAGCTGATCAACAGAGTCTGTGGACAGACAGGTTCTTTTATCTGTCACAAAACCTCCAGAAGCACTGAATGCCAGTTCGTAAAGCACACTGGATGTAGGGAAGCCCAGTGGCTCAATTGCATACTGGGAAAGTTCTGGCCAGTGGTCTATTCTCATGATCCAGAATCCAGTTGATCGTCTACTGGAAAGCTCTCCTTGTCTGTTTTCACCCCTAGATATTCTTCCACCATATGATGCAGATGCTGCCAATGGGATCTTGAAGCTTGCATCCCTGAGCGCTGAGGACTAAAAAAAATGTAAATACATCACTGAAACGACCCTCTTCTCCATCGCTCCTCCTTTGACCAACAGATGCCTCAAAACTAGCTTTTTCATGAGATTGTAACCAACCAGAATCTGGAAAGGTGTTACATAGACTGCTCTTTAATGTGTCCTCAAGATATTTTATCCTCTGCTCCCTTTGCGAGGTTGGATGAGTTCTAAGACTTTCCCCTTGTAACGGTGGTCAAGGAGGGTTGCCAACCAATAATGATTATTTTCCTTGATACCACAAATTCTCGGGTCCCACAGGTTTGAAGAATAAGGGAGCCCATGCACCGCAAGTGTGTGGAGGCATGTGTGCCGATCGCGGAAGTGACACCGCAAATGCACTGGACGGTGGGACACACATACAGTAAGAGTTCCCTTATTTAAGTGTGGAGGCAGTGGGCTGGCGTACACCCCAGTTGATGTCTCCTTAGATGAAACGCGGCGGGTTTGTACGCCAGCACCAGCTGCCTATACCACGCAATATTCATCCTCTCTGCTCTTTGTACATTTCGGATACAAAAATACAAAAAGATCCAGTCTTTATCATTCTTGGTGTGACTATGCGCTGGTGATCCACCACCGTATGGTGAGTTGGGTCCACTCTGGAGGGTAAGAGTATTTATTTCTCCCCCTGCCCATTGGTGAAGGCACTCCCGGGTGACATCTTCAGTAGCACACCATACTTACAGAGATCGTATATAAGTATTGTGGACAAGACCTCCTCCATTTCATCTGATGTTTATGCTCACTAGTTTTGATTATTTTTGCCCACGAGGATTGTTTGTTCCACTTTCCATAGTGGTTTAGGGCAGTTTTATTGATTTATATTGGTTTATATTATCAATTTTATTATTTTCATTTTTGTGTGGATTCACTTTTTACACAGAATTCACGACTCATGTGGAGTCACATTTCATTATATCTTTTTTCTGTATGTATACACATTTTTTTTATATACAAAGGGTTTTTTAATGATTTCATGAGCACATCATGAGTATTACACCTGCATTTCTATTTCGTGTTATTTGATGGTTAATTTAATCTTTTCACTTTTCCAGCGCTACACTTTATACTTTTATTTCATGATTACAATTTTTGTCAGATTGTAGTGTTTAGCAGCTATTGTTATATAGTTTTTGTATTTGGCACAATTTTTTCCTATATTTTCCAACTGTTTTTGACTGTTTTTTATTGCTGCCTATACATCCTAACATGGATGTTTTTGATTACCGCACTAATCGCACTTTTACCACAGAAGGAGTATTTGTTTCTATTAGTTCTGATTCCGAAATGGGAGGTCTGTTAATGAGGTTAAAACACCTTATGACCACAGAACTACACCTCGAATGGGATAGTGCATTCCTTGAACAATACACTAAGGAAAACATGGTCCCAAGAGGGCTGAGATGGGATGTACATCCACAACAGGGCAACCTGGAACTGGATCTATGGTTTCGATTTTTCAACGAGGCAGGGATTTCTTTTATCTTGTTTTTATCGGGTAAGAAGAGAGCCCGTTTGGTCATTATTGACAGAGAAATTAAAGATATCAGGGAAAAGCTTTTCCCAAGGGGGAAGAGGGAGGGGTAACCGTGGCAACAGAGGAAAAAGAGATAACTCTCGGGAATATGTAAGATACGAATCACCTCGAGGTAGAGGTGGTCACACATGTAATGATTATCATTACTACTACCAACAACAACCTCAGAGAACACCAATATCCACTCATAATAGGTTTTCACCCCTAAGAGAAGAACGAGGGCAAAACCAGTCCCATTATGGTTATATGGACAAAGAGGAAAATTACCAATACAATAGATCGCCATATAACTACAGCCAAAATCACCTTGGGCCATCATATTCAGGTTTTTTTTTACAAGGAACAAATCGGGCACATCAAAAACTCCGACACAAACGTGGATGTAGAGGTGGACTGCGCACCAAGAAAAAGGAAATGCATCTAAACAACGATGGCATTTTCAATTTGGGTGCAGCTATTTTTACTGAATCCGAAAAAGTTGTTTTAAAAAAAGGATTAAAATATGTCCCCCCAAAACAACTGAACAAGTTTTCTACTTTCATAGACATACAGAAATATGTGAGGAAATTAAATATACAAAGATATTTTATCTCCAATGCAACTAGACCATCTTTAAGTGAAAATACCTCTTTGGTTGTACATTCAGGTTTTTCGAACCCTTCCCTTTGTAACCCTCCTGGTTCTACAGCGCCTTCAATTCAGGTATTTAAGGACTTGGTTTTAAAAGACTTAGAGATGCTCCCCAAGAAAATAACTTATAAAGATCCTAACATCAAATTGGGCCTGAAATTACTCTGTGAACGGAAAAATCTCATTATACGCCCGGCTGATAAGGGTGGGGGCATTGTAGTTCTTGACAAAGAAGCCTACCATGGTGAAATTAATACGATTTTGAGTGATACGGAAACGTATGCTCGTCTCCCTAAGAACCCAACAACAGAATAATATATAAAATAATATATAAAAAGGCATTGGTAGACCTCATAGATACCGGATCACAATTAGGTATCCTTGACAAAAAAGAAAAGACTTACCTTGTACCTGTTGCTCCAAGGATTCCTATAATCTTTTACTTGCCTAAAGTACATAAGGATGCCATGCACCCTCCAGGCCGCCCAATTATCAGTGGAATAGATTCGGTAACCTCCCGTATATGGATGGTATATCAATTTCCACTTACAGCCTATTGTGAGATCTATTCCGTCCTATTTGAAGGATACTAGGCATACCATCTCATTACTTCAGCAGTTTGATTACAGTGAGGACATCCTCCTGGTAACAGGTGATGTAGCCTCGCTGTACACCTGCATCTCACATGAGTTGGGTATAACAGCTGTAGGGCAGTTCCTTTCCAGAGTTAATAATATCCCAGGTACCCAGAAAAGATACATCATGGATCTCTTACAGTTTGCAACAAAGCACAATTATTTCTGGTATAACAATGATTTTTTCTTGCAACAGAAAGGAGCTGCAATGGGGGCCAAATTTTCACCCAGTATGGCCAACATTTTCATGGCTAAATGGGAGGAGGATGATTGTAACCGACCCAAAATCATCCTTTGGGCTAGGTACATAGACGACATCCTCCTCTTATGGAAGGGTGACCAGAACTAATTGGATACATTCATGTCCTACCTGAATGACAACCAGGTGGATATAAAATTGTCCCATGAGGCAAGTTTTAGAAGTATACATTTTTTGGACTTGGAAATTTTCTCTAGTGGTGGCCAACTGATGACAAAGACATTTTTCAAACCAACAGATCGAAATGGATACATTCCAGTAGACAGTTGCCACCACGCGGCTTGGTTAAAATCAGTGCCCCGGAGTCAATTGCTGAGGATTAGGCGTAACTGCATAAACCTTTCTGATTTTCAGTACCAGGCTACAATTTTGAAATCCAGGTTTGTGGATAAAAGATACCAACCTTCTGTGATCGACAAAGAAATTGAACAGATCACAGCTATGGATAGAAACTATTTGATGATAGAGAACCCCAAACCAATTCAAGATTCCAAATACAATAGGTCTTTTTTCACAACTTTTTCGGTTCAGCATAAACAAATTAAGGACATTTTCCAGAAACATTGGAATCTCCTGAAAAACAATCATATTCTAGGTCCCACACTCCCTGATCGGTTATCCCCGCCCTATCGAGGAGCTCCTTCACTTAGGGGAAAAATTGCGGCTAACGTACTGGATGGCCCCAGTGGCCCCAGTCTTTTTCAGTCATCTGAATGCCTATTATCCATGTAGAAAATTTAAAGTCTGTCAATTCAACACATATGGACGTGGAAATGTTGATACATTCGCCTCCACGTCTACGGGTGACGAATTATAAAACCAACAGTTTACCACCTGTGCCACTAGGTACATTGTTTACTAAATCACCTGCCCTTGTGGTAAACAGTACTTGGGGCGCACCATCAGGACTTTTTCCACAAGGGTAGGTGAACATATTGCGAGCATTCGTAAAGGTAAAACCAACCACAGTGTCCCGAGGCACTATTTGGAGTCACATAATAAGGAAACCGATGGGCACCAAGTTACAGATTATAGATTAGTTTGTTCCAAGTTGGAGGGGTGAATCATGTATTAGGGGGGTTTCCAGGTTGGAAACTTTCTGGATATACCAGCTTAAAAGCTACAGGCCTCATGGCCTTAACATAGACTGGGACATCAATGCCTTCATTAATTTAGCATAATTTATATTTTGTTATTTTTGAGGATGCCCCCTTCCCCCCCCTTTTTCTTTAACCCCCTCTCGTTCCCTTTTTCACCTAATTTTGACCTTTACCTTTATGGTATTTATAGTTTATTTTGGTAGTTCTCTGAGTCGTATGTGCATCTATGTGGCTTAGTAAAAGCATATTTTTTATGCACATATTTTTTATACTATATATATTTTTATACTATAATTTTATATTACACCAATATTATTGTATCTCACCCATGAGTATATATTTTTATTTTCACTTACTGTATATAAATATACATTATATTCATGTTATCCTATTTGGAAATGTGTGTTGCACCGTCAATTGCACCTTACGGGATCCTACGTCCCAATTTACATTGACATATATACATATATTTTTCAACATTACTCATATGTGTTGATATTGTATCTTAATATAAGAGATATATTCTCTCTGTTCCCACTTGTGGCTGTTTTAGACAGTCTATTTATACTTTTCATTTCAGCTAACAACCATATATATTCTTTAATGCATTATAATATAACTAATTCTCTCAGTGCTGGGGGATGGCTTCTGCCGTGATATATAGAATACACGTTGTTAGCCCTTAGGAAGAATGCTTGGGTGGTTATTTTCACATCAGGCTTGCCAGTATTAATATATTTTTATTACTACATGTCCCATCTCGCACCGCGCTCACACCTGGTGGTCACGCGTGCGTATTGCTCGCAATTGATTCCTATGGTGTTTTGAGTCCTGGTGACATTCCCAACTTTAGGTTTCCACACTGCACCGCAAACCTTTTTAGTGGTCACGTGTGTATGACGCACGTGGGCGCGGCTATCTCAGCGTCAGTGTCTCACAGTGTCACAGTGTCTCGTGGGCCTTCACTTCCAATATGTCTCTGAACTTCACACACCAGGGATTGGCCAATGAACATTAATGACGACACCTACGTGGTTGCGTCATGTGTACCGATCGCGGAAGTGACCCCGGAAATGCACTGGACGGTGGGACACACATACAGTTCCCTTATTTAAGCGTGGAGGCAGTGGGCTGGCGTACACCCCAGTTGATGTCTCCTTAGACGAAACGCGTTGGGTTTGTACACCAGCACCAGCTGCCTATACCACGCAATATTCATCCTCTCTGCTCTTTGTACAGTTCAGATACAAAAATATTTTTATATATATTTTTTACTTCTGCATGTATTTTTTATTTTATTTTTTCATTTTATTGCCTGTTCTTTGGATTTTTTTGTTTGGCAAATTTTGAAATAAAGCTTGCCAGTTTTTTTGGATTCACATTTTACACAGAATTAACGACTCATGTGGAGTCACATTTCATTATATCTTTTTTCTGTGTGTATACACATTTTTTTATATACCGTATTTATCGGCGTATAACGCGCGCCGGCGTATAACGTGCACCCCAATTTCAGAAGGAAGTTTCAGGAAAAAAACTTTTTTTTAAAAGTTAAGGTCAGTGTCCATCTGCAGCCTCAATGCAGCCTAATCTGTGCCTAAATGCAGCCTATGTGCCCATCTCCAGCCTAAATGCAGCCTATGTGCCCATCTCCAGAAAAAATGCAGCTTATGTGCCCATCTCCAGTCTATGTGCCCATCTCCAGTAATCTCGTTGTTTTATTAAAAAAGGCAATTCATATAAAAGTGTCACTCAGTGCTCTGTTGGTCCAGATGGTGGTGGACTGGGGTCGCTGTTGTCCCTACCTCTGTCAGCGGCGGTGTCAGGGTACCAATTCCGCCAGACACAGATTCGCGCACATGCGCGGTAGAACAGATGCGCGGTCCGGCGGCGCGTCGCGTGCACAGGCGCGCACGCGGGCGCGCACGTACGCAGTCCCTTCCGAAACAATCAGAGGCCGGACCGGCCTATTTAAACCAGCTTCTGCCCTTTGACAGGTTGCTGGTTTGTCATCAGCTCCTGTTATGTTTCCTGTTGTTGCACCTGACTTGTTTGACCCAGATTTCCTGACAACTCTACTCTCACCCTTGAAACCTGACCTCTGGCTTACGTCCCTGGATTGCTGTTGTCTCCTGCCCTCGACCTTTGGCCTGTATCTCTGGACTCTCTGCCTTCTCCAATCCTTGACCTACGGCTTGCTCCTCGGACCCATCTCCAGTTATTGTTCCTGTCTACGTGCTCTGAGTACCCGGACTATTGTTGCCTGACTCTAAGTTGTCATCAGTGAACCACTTCTGCTCAGCCACCGACTGGTGCACCAAGTCTACTACTTCACTTCCGGTACCGGTGCCTCCTTGCTCTCTCCCCCCTCTGTTCCAACTCCAGGGGGCGGATTCAAAAGGTGAGCCGCCCTCAGCATCTCGGCCTCGGTAAGTACGATTCGTGACAGGCGGTGGGAAATCGTATTCCTCCGGTGCTGTGGAGAGGGGGACAGCGTTCCGTGAAGCACAGTGGTGGAACAGCATCACTTCCAGGTACAGATTGCGGGAGGATACACAGTCCTGCCTCCGCCATCGGCATTGGACCAGCTCCTGTGATTGATAGAACACTTGTCCAATGCCGGTGGCGGAAGCGGGACTGTCTGTGTGACATTAGAGACAAGTAAACTGGAGAGGCGGCTCGTGAATTCTGGCGGCGCTCGGCGGCACTCGGCAGCGCTCGTTCCCCTCCGAGCCCAAGGTACACTATCGGCGTATACCGCACACCCGTGATTTTCCCCCTATTTTCAGGGGAAAAAAGTGCGCGGTATACCCCGATAAATATGGTACAAAGGGTTTTTTAATGATTTCATGAGCACATCATGAGTATTACACCTGTATTTATATTTCGTGTTATTTAATGGTTAATTTCATCTTTTCACTTTTCCAGCGCTACACTTTATACTTTTATTTCATGATTACAATTTTTGTCAGATTGTGGTGTTTAGCAGCTATTGTTATATATGTTTTGTATTTGGCGCAATTTTTTCCTGTATTTTCTTACAGTACATGGAACTGCTTCCTCCCACCCACAAACGACTCCCAAGGTTTCTGTGGACTGAAAACCATCTCTTAAGGTCTGATGCATGTCTTCTTCTGCTTCTAAGCCTCCAAAACTGCCAGAATCCTCCTCCTCCCTCTCCTTTTGTGTGTTCTGTGGCATTGCAAGAATGGTGTCTGCATAAAGCAAGCCCTGAGAGGAAAGGAAGTCCTCCTCTTCCTTCTGCTGCTCTGCCTCGAGTGCCCTGTCCATAATACCATGCAGTGCGTGCTCCAGGAGGAACACAAGAGGGATCGTGTCACTGATGCATGCATTCTTACAGCTCACCATCCTTGTCGCCTTCTCAAATGGTAACAGTACAATGCATCCTTTATCAGTAGCCATTTGCATGGGGAAAAAAGGCCAAGCTGCCCTGATCCTGTCCTTGTACCATACTCACACAGGTACTCGTTGACGGTCCTCTGCTGCTTGTGCAAATGCTGCAGCATTGCCAAAGTTGAGTTCCACCTGGTGGGCATGTCACAAATCAGGTGGTTTACGGGCAGGTGGAATTCTCGCTGAATTTCTGCCAACTGAACACTGTCTGCGTATCACTGCCTGAAATGGCTACGGACTGCAAACATTGGTAACTGTTTAAGAAATGCTGCACCACCAAATTGAGGACAAGTGCCAGGCTTGGCACATGTGTCAACTTTCCCTGTCGAAGGGTAAACAGAAGGTTAGTGCCATTATCGCACACCATCATTCCTGGCTTAAGCTTTCATGGCGTGAACCACCTCTGGGCCTGCCCCTGCAGAGCTGAAAGAATCTCTGCTCCGGTGTGGCTCCTGTCTAGGAAGAGAGACCATCTGAAGCACTGCATGGCATCTTTTAGCCTGATTTATTAAAATGGCCCCTTGAACGCTTAGAGGGTACTGTTGGGAACTTTTATTTTAAAACAGAGATGCTGACTCAGATAGACGCATTCCAAAAACTTGCTGGTGATGCTCAAAAAGCAATGGCATGCTCAGACATATTTTTGGTATTGCATACCACTACAAATCTTCTAGAAAATAATCATTTTTGTCATTAGGCAAGTCACAGACCTGAACCTCCCTTACTCAGACGGTCTCAATCTCCCACCTAAACATTTAACCAGACACTTGGTAAACATGGCAGGGGTTCTGATTTCCAAACTTTGGAGATCTCTCAGGCCTTGTACACACGGCCGAGGAACTCGACGTGCCAAACACGTCGAGTTCCTCGGCGAGTTCAGCCCTGAAGCCGCCGAGGAGCTCGGCGGGCCGAGAGCTCCCATAGAACAACGAGAAAATAGAGAACATGTTCTCTATTTTCTCGACGAGTTCCTCGGCGGCTCCATCGGGCCGAAAGTGTACACACGACAGAGTTTCTCGGCAGAATCCGGCTCTGACCGAGTTTCTCGCCGAATTCTGACGAGAAACTCTGTCGTGTGTACGAGGCCTCACGGTTCCTTCCCTGAAGGAGTGGGTAGAACATGTAAACCACATTCATCATATGGAATCCATTAAGTATTGCAAACTAGACAGACTTCAATAACATGGGGCAGGCATGGAAAGACTTCTTATCCTCTGAAAACTATAATGTTTAATTATTCTAACATGCTTAAATCAACCTTCATGCTAAATGTTGTATTGTCACTATAGCATTCACTAGTTATGTGTACAAGACCTGTCTTAATTGAAGTTCTTTCACATATATGAACAGTATTATTTTTGTTATGTTTCACTGTAAACATTATACTTGGAAAAAATTGAAATTAAGAATATTTAAAGAAAGAAAGATTAAGTCTAGCCTGGTGCATCACAACTCTTGATTTAACAAAGGATTATTGGCAGATCCCACTCTCCAAAGAGGGTAAGGCCAGAGCAAGAATGCTGGGTTTACAAGCCAGAAGGACTGAATGTTGTTTATTTTGAAGCAAGATTGAAATGCTGAATACCCCTGCGAGGGAAACTTATGTGTGTTTGCTGAACTTTCTATTAAATAAAAATGGGCAAGACCAGCCCTTAAACTAAGAAAAAATGCGTATTTCTGTATTATTACTATAGAAAGGGAGTGTTCGCAATAAAGTGGGCATTGGGGATACTCCAGTGCTACTTGTTGGGCTGAAACTTCAAACTGGAATCAGATCATGCCCTCCCTTACCTGGATGACACACAATAAAAACAAAAACTTAAAGATCACCAGGTGGGTATTACATGATCTCAAGTTTACAGTGGTTCCTAGGTCTATTGCTATTTTGCCTTAAGTGTCCAGACCCCTGGCCTGGAACAGGGGGAGCAGGGGATATGTTTAAAGTCAGCTTGGGGCAGGGCTAAATGTGGTTAGCTCTGAAGGCAGATACTTCCCTTTCAACCCTTCCAATTAAGTACAGATGTCAGCTAACAGTAGAGTGGGAGTAATAGAGTCAAAGAGATTGAAGGCCATTTAATATTTACATTCATCGGATCTATGTCCCGATGGGAATACATATCCTTTAGTAGTTTACTGTACTTTTTTGTTGTACATATGCATGCACTACTGTTTTTATAAACCCACATATGTGTACAATCACCAGTCATGAAACAAATATCAAAGTGTGCTAAATGGATGCCACTAACAGCTTTGATTATAGTAAAAGAACAGATAGAAAGCTAAACACTGCTTTACTTCAATGATTAGGCACTCCGCTTTTAAACCCAAAGAACACAGGTGTGTGCAAAGGGTGTGCCAGATGTGCCTGGGCACACCCTACTCACGCCATGTGTCGCAGATTCCCCCTGCTGAATGCCCCCACGCCCCCACCACAGCACAGGCGTTTCTTCTCTCCTGCCGGCTGCTGCAGGGGAAGTTTCAGGATGGAGAGACGGTGAAGGGGCTCAGGAATGTGTCATTTACTGGGCCCTTTCTTTTTGGAATGAACACCGTGAGTGATATGTAGCGATCGCTCATTGTGTTTATTCATAATTGAAGCATAGGACATTGTTTCCTATGCTTCAATTTGTGAATGAACAGGAAGCCGCTCAGTACAAAGCACTTCCCATTCATTCATTCTCATCCCCTTTCTCTGACTCAAAAAGTTTAGATCCCTGATATTTCACCAAAGGCCCCAACAGGGTTCCTAAAAAAAAAACCCTAAAAAAAAGGTTAAAAAAATTAATTACTACTGCCCATCTTCCCTGCTGACACCGTCCACTGCTTTACTAACACACGTAATTGTGTTTGAGCTTTGGGGCACACACCCTAATGCAATAGGCTGAAAGATAGACAACAAGAGCATTTAAATTGTGTAACTATCTCAAAATAAAAAAAAGTTATGTGTTGTGTTTCAAAGAAAATTAATGGATTAGCTAATTGATGTTAAAAAAATCCATTCTTTCTACAAATTGACTAGTAATTGTTGAAAATGACTTTTTCTTATCAACAGATGTTTGTGTATATAAGGGAAATTGTATACGTATGGATTGTATGAGTAATGTTTCATACTCCTGAGAGTTTTGCAGACTGTCTGGCCAGTATTCATACTATACCAATGACATGATCTTTCTCCAACAGGGGAACATGTATTTTTTTAGGATCTGTTTTAAATTATAAAAGGCAGCAGCAGACTGATGACCAAGCAAACTTTTGTTCTGATGTTTTCATTACCTAATATGTTAAGTATTCAAAGTACAAAAGCAAATGCATGGAATATATCAGTGCTAGTAACACTGATCTCCTACATGTTTCAACAAAATACAAATAAATAAATAAAAAAAATGGACTGAGCTTGATGCAGTACTGAACTTTCCTCATGAAAAAAGATAAAACATCTTAAAGTGGAGGTTCACCCAAAATATAATTTTTTAACATTAGATTTAGGCTAATTAAGGGGAGCAGAAACGGGTATTTTTTTTAAAATCAACGCCGTACTTACCGCTGTAGAGATATATGTTCTCCCGCCGCTTCCAGGTATGGGCTGCGGGACTGGGCGTTCCTATTTGATTGACAGCCTTCCGACCGTCGCATACAGCACGTCACAAGTTTCCGAAAGTAGCCGAACGTCGGTGCGCAGGCGCCGTATAGAGCCGCACCGACGTTCGGCTTCTTTCGGCAACTGGTGACGCGCTGTATGCGACCGTCGGAAGGCTGTCAATCAAATAGGAACGCCCAGTCCCGAAGATCATACCCGGAAGCGGCAGGAGAACATCTATCTCTACAACGGTAAGTACGGCATTGATTTTAAAAAAAATACCCGTTTCTGCTCCCCTTAACCTCCCTGGCGGTATGATTCTGTCAGAAAAAAGGTGCTGAAAGCGGTACCATTATTTGCAAGGAAATTTGGCGTTTTATATTGTAGGTCTGTCATTTTTAGAAATAACTCACTTAAATCTGACCAAACAAGATTCTAATAGGCATCCCGGGTATGACATTTTTTTAAAAACAAAATTATAAATTATAATATAATAAATAATTATAAATAATTATAACAAATAATAATATAATTATAATAAAAATTATTCAATAATGTAATCAAATTAAAATCACTGAAATTTGCTCAGTTGCAGAATTGTTGCTGTCATTATTTTTTTTTTTTATGACGAATTTCCCCACAAATCGCTATCGCACAATTCTGCAAGTGATTATAATTTATTATCGCTGTTTTTTAGCTGATCTAAAACTATTTTTGACATAAAGGGACACTTTTGGTTGCTATGGACAATCTACAGTTTGCAGGGAGAAAGAAACGTTTTTATTATATAAAATGACATGCATGACACAGGACAGACCACTAGGGACAAGGGGGGTGTGTTTTTTTTACATACAGTACTGTAATCTATAAGATTACAGTATACTGTATGTAAAGTGTTTGTTTACGTTTTTGAATTTGGCGCCGTTCTCCGTCCCCGTGCGTCGTAACGTCGCAGGGAACGGAGATCGGCGTCACACGGAAGCACTATGTGAATCGAGCGAGGTCCCGCTCGCTCACACAGCGCGGTGGCATCGCTGGATCCAGGGACAAGGTAAGTAAAAAGTGCCTGTGGATCTAGCGAGGCAAGCCCGTGACTGACACGGGGTTACCGATAGTAGCAAGAAAATCTAACCCCGTGTCAGTCTCGGGAAGACCGCCAGGGAGGTTAATTAGCCTAAATCTAATGTTAAATTTTTTTTTTCGGGTGAACTCCCGCTTTAAATAAAATATGCTGCTAATGTGTTCTAAGTTTATTTTCAGTAATACTTTTATAAAATAATTCATGTTTTAAATGTTTAACATAAACTAAAATCAGATATGGGCTCCAGTCACAGAACCAGATTGCATTCAATCCTAAAAATGTCAGTAAACGATTGCTTATTCTGTATTTACTGCATAAAGCAAAAAATGCTCAGTAAATACCACATAAAACAGGAGTGAAAGTCAATTTAGTAAAGCTAAAAAATAAATGCATTCGGTTTATAAGTAGTGGCACCGGCATGCAATATGTAAGGAACTGGCAACCGTCAGAATCCTTAAAGTGGAACTTCAGTAATTTTTCATCTTTCCGTCTATTAAATCCTCTGCCCTTGTTGTCTTGACTTTGGATAGTAAAACATTTTTTTTCTGCCTAGGCTTATGACATCATGCACAGCTCTTTCTCTTAGGCCCCGTACACACGACCAGTTTCCTCGGCAGAATTCAGCTTCCGACCGAGTTTCTGGCTGAATTCTGCCGAGGAAACTGGTCGTGTTTACACTTTCGGCCGAGGAAGCCGACGAGGAGCTCGACGAGGAAATAGAGATGTTCTCTATTTCCTCGTTGTTCTATGGGAGCTCTCGGCCCGCCGAGCTCCTCGGCGGCTTCAGGGCTGAACTGGCCGAGGAACTCGATGTGTTTGGCACGTCGAGTTCCTCGGCCGTGTGTACGGGGCCTGAGTCTCGTGAGAGTTTGCCAGGAAGGGAGGGGGATGAGTCATAAGAAGGCCAATGAGAGCTGCAGAGCTAGATGTGTGTCTCTGTGTGTCTGTGTAAATCCAGGAAGTGAAAAAGCAGCAGCTTCAGCTACCCACATTTAAAATAGATGCAGCTAGACTCAGTGGAGAGAGATTTCTGCAGCGGCATGTACAGAATCACAATATATTTAGAAATAATATGCAAAGTGGGAAGCTTCAGAATGGCAAAGATGTTTTTTTTACAAATTATGTGAGCAGACTGCAGTTGCTCTTTAACAACCAGTAACCAACACGGTTGTTAAGGAACAGGCGGCCGCCGCATCTTTAAGTACTTCAGCCCTGGAAGATTTGGCTATCCAATGACCGGGGCATTTTTTTGCGATACGGCACTGCGTCACTTTAACTGACAATTGCGCGGTTGTGTGACGTTGTACCCAAACAAAATTGACGTCCTTTTTTTCCCACAAATAGAGCTTTCTTTTGGTGGTATTTGACCACCTCTGTGGTTTTTATTTGTTGCGCTTTAACCACTTAACCCCCGGACCATATTGCTGGTTCAAAGACCAGAGCACTATTTGCGATTCGGCACTGCGTCATTTTAACTGACAATTGCGCGGTCGTGCGACGTGGATTCCAAACAAAATTGGCGTCCTTTTTTCCCCACAAATAGAGCTTTCTTTTAGTGGTATTTCATCACCTCTGCGGTTTTTAGTTTTTGCGCTATAAACAAAAATATAGCGACAATTTTGAAAACAATGAATATTTTTTACTTTTTGCTATAATAAATGTCCCCCAAAAAATGTATATAAAAAAACGATTTTTTTCCTCAGTTTAGGCCGATACGTATTCTTCTACATATTTTTCGTAAAAAAAAATCACAATAAGCGTTTATTGATTGGTTTGCACAAAAGTTATAGCGTTTACAAAATAGGGGGTATTTTTATGGTATTTTTTACTAGTAATAGCGGCGATCAGCGATTTTTTTTTGGTACTGCGACATTATGGCGGACACTTCGGACACTTTTGACACATTTTTGGGACCATTGGTATTTTTATAGCGATCAGTGCTATAAAAATGCATTGGATTACTATAAAAATGCCACTGGCAGTGAAGGGGTTAACACTGTGGGGCGGGGAAGGGGTTAAGTATGCTCCCTGGGTGTGTTCTAACTTTAGTGGGGTTGGGCTCCCTGACAGGACCGGGAGCTGTGTGTTAACACACACAGCTCCCGGTCCCCGCTCTGTAACGAGCAATCGCGGGTGCCCGGCGGCGATCGTGCCTGCTGGGCACGGGGTCAGGGGTGAGCGGGGGTTCGCGCGCCCCTAGTGGCCTGCGCGAGAGCCGACGTTATATTACGTGCTCTCGTGCAGGGGAGCCAACTTGCTGCCGTAAAACGAAATAGGGGGTAGTTTTATGGCATTTTATTATTATACATGTTTTTACTAGTAATGGCGGCGATCTGCGATTTTTATCAGGACTGCGACATTATGGCGGACACTTCGGACAAATTTTTGGGACCATTAGCATTTATACAGCGATCAGTGCTACAAAAATGCACTGACCACTGTACAAATGTCTCTGGCAGGGAAGTGGTTAACACTAGGGGGCAATCAAGGGGATAAATGTGTTCCCTAAAGTGTGTTCTAACTGAAGAGGGGATGGGACTGACTAGGCGCGCGCCACCTGAGGCGTCTTAAAGAGCCGACCTACAGCTACGACGGCTCACGCAGGGGGCCAACCTGCCGCAGTATAATTGCGGCTTCTGGTCCGGAAGCGGTAAACAACTGATGAGACATCAGCTGTCAGTGGGGTTCTCCAATCTGAATGTAAAAAAAAGGGGAATGTAACAAGGGGGCCTTAGATCCCCCCCCCCCATGTGAATATGTTTGGGATACATATTACCCCTATTCATTTACAAAAAAAAAGTGTAGTGTAAAAAAAAGACAGATGGCAGTTGTTGAAAAGTCTATTATTAAAAAAAAAAACATAAAAAAAGGCCCCTTCCCCAAAGCATCCCAGCGTTCGCTCATCCCCTTCCTTTCCTGACCTGCTGGATAAGGGTCTGGTATGGATTTTGGGGGCACCTCACGCCCCGCTCCTCAACAACAAGCTATTTACAGTCTGTGTTAAGGATGCCGGTTAGCGCCGGCAGTAAAATATTGCAGGCTTTCACTACTAAAATACTGCATTAATTCATAAAAAAAGTTTTGAAAAACACTGCGCGGTATCTTACCACAAACTCGGATGCTGTAAGATACCGCTTTGTGAATGTAGCCTATAGTTCTTTCATATGCAAGCTTAGATATAGCATTTATTTAAACATTGGTAACACATCTATTAAAAGAAATCATGTAGGGCTGAGTACATAATTGAATAATGAAAACTAGAAATGTGGGCTCTATACTTGAACACCACAAAAACTATTCAATCATAATTAATATCTTGCAGGTAAGTGTAGTTCTTTGAATACTATTAAAATATATTTTTTTGCAATGAAGAGGATTGGAGGGATTGATCAATAAGGGCATACAAAGGCACTATGAATGTCTCACTAGTAGAGGCAAGTTTTTTTTTTTTTTTTTACTTTCAAAGTATTTTATTTTCAAGAAATAATAAATAATATAAAGACAATAAATAACAATACATCTTAGTGTAATCAAGATACCTCCCGGAGAGATATAACAAAAAAGAAAGGATAATCAACAACCAATAAGCGAATATAAATGGAATAACAGGTAAAAATAAAAAGGAAGGATAAAAAAAAAGGGAAAAAATAACATCAGAGATACAAGAATATTGGTTAGGGTAGCTTAAGCATTAAATAAGATGCTAGGCCCCTGAAATGCTAGCCATATGAGGAACGGATATCCCTATCTCTCCTTGGCACCCCTATAGGGATCATGCTGTGCCCGAAGAGAGGACCTCCTATCCCCCACATGAACTTAACCACTTCCTGCCCGGCCTATGGCCGATTTACGTCCGGGAAGTGGTTCTGAAATCCTGACAGGACGTCCATGGACGTCCTGCAGGATTTAAATGCCACGCGCGCCCGTGGGGGCGCGCAGCGCGGCGATCGGTGATGCGGGGTGTCAATCTGACACCCTGAATCTCCGATCTCGGTAAAGAGTCTTTGGCGGAGACTCTTTACCACGTGATCAGCCGTGTCCAATCACGGCTGATCACGATGTAAACAGGAAGAGCCGTTGATGGCTCTTCCTCACTCGCGTCTGACAGACGCGAGTATAGGAGAGCCGATCGGCGGCTCTCCTGACAGGGGGGGTTCGCGCTGATTGTTTATCAGTGCAGCCCCCCCTTGGATCGCCACATGGACCACCAGGAAATCCCACCCTGGACCACCAGGGTGGGCCAAACAAAAAAAAAAAAGCATGGAAAAAAATGAAAAAAAAAGTCTTAAAAAAAAAAAAAGCTTTTTTTAAAAAAAAAAAAGATGCCAATCAGTGCCCACAAATGGGCACTGACTGGCAACATGGGTAGATCAGTGCTGCCCCACAATGTCCATCAGTGCCACCCCAAGTGTCCATCAGTGCCACCCCACAGTGTCCATCAGTGCCACCCCACAGTGCCCATCCATGTCCAGTGCCCACCTATCGGTGCCCATCTGTGCCACCCATAAGTATCCATCAGTGCCACCCATAAGTGCCACCCATGAGTGCCCATCTGTGCCGCCTATGAGTTCCCAGTGCCGCCCATGAGTGCCCATCAGGGCCGCCCATGTGTGCCCATCATTGCCACCTATGTGTTCCCATCAGTGCCGCCTATGTGTGCCCATCAGTGCCGCCTATGTGTGCCCATCAGTGCCGCATACCAGCGCCGCCAATCAGTGCCACCTCATCTGTGCCCGTCAGTACTACCTCATCGATGTCCATCAGTGCCATCTCATCGGTGCCCATCAGTGCCGCCATATCAGTGCCCGTTATTGAAAGAGAAAACTTACTTATTTACAAAAAAATTTACAGAAAAAAACAAAAACATAATTTTTTTTCAAAATTTTCAGTCTTTTTTTAGTTGTTGCGCAAAAAAAAAACCGCAGAGGTGATCAAATACCACCAAAAGAAAGCTCTATTTGTGGGGAAAAAAGGATGCCAATTTTGTTTGGGAGCCATGTCGCACGACCGCGCAATTGCCATTCAAAGTGCGACAGTGCTGAAAGCTGAAAATTGGCTTGGGCGGGAAGGTGCGTAAGTGCCTGGTATGGAAGTGGTTAAATTATAGTCTTTCTAGAATCTATTAAGTAACAGAAAAATATCCAATATAACTCTTCGGTAATTCTCCAAAAATATTGCTTATAAATATAATACAACTAAAGGATAAACCTGCAAATGGGGGCGAGTTCCATTTAAATTAGGTGCGCTCCCGCGCCGGACGTACTGCGCATGCTCGTGACGTCATTTTCCCGACGTGCATAACGTGAAATTACGTTATGCCGAGCTTCGTGAATCGCGCCGGGTCAAAAGAGTTGCGTCGGGAAAAAAAAAGATACGGCGGGAATTTTTTTTTTTTTTTAAATAAAATAACAGCGTTGCGGGTAAGAAGGGTCTACTTTTACAAGGTGTAAACAGTTTACACTTTGTAAAAGCAGCCCTAATTTTACACATGCAACTTAATACTTACAGAGAAAAAACGAAGCGTAAAAGCTTCGTGGATCTCCGTAAGTGCTAATTTGCATACCCGAAGCGGCATTTCGACGCAAAATGCCCCCAGCGGCGGATGCGGTACTGCATCCTAAGATCCGGCAGTGTAAGTCCCTCACACATGTCGGATCTTCTGTCTATCTCTTGGAAACTGATTCTGTGGATTAGTTCCAAAGATAGAAACAGGGATACGCAGGCGGAACAGCAGATCCGCCTGCGTATCTCTTTTGAGGATCTGGCCCAAAATGAATAAGGATTTGGGTAAACTTAGGTATATGGGGTATATGGGCATTTAGGAGAGCAACACATGGAGACCTGGTGGCCTGGTACCCAGTTACCCTGAAGGTCAAGCTAAAGATTTTTTTCCAAAAGGAACGGATCCTCGAGCATTCCCACCAGATGTGGGCCATCGAATCTGAAAGATGGCACCCTCTAAAGCAAGAAGGATCCGAGGAAGGGTTTAGTGGGGGTAAGATATCATCTAGTTAATACCTTGATATTAGCTTCTGATAAATATATGTTTATAATACCTTTGAAGGATTTAGATTATGTTCTTTGCCAGGCTTCCAGGCCCCAGCTGAACTAAAAAACTGTTTCCCAAGCTGTCATAAAGGAGGATTTCGTCATAGAGTGAGTAAGTGACAAATAAATTATAGAAATGCCTCCCCTTGGCTTCATATATTGACCACACCACAGTTCATATTTAGTAATTTGGAGAGGTAGAGATTTGTCCTTCCATAGAGAATTTAGGAAATGGGAGATTTGACGAAAGTGTATTTTTTTCGGAGTCTGGGAGTTTTAATTTTTTGGTGCAGTAATTGAAAATTCTAGGACTCCCAGAAACAGCGAAGTTTCTAATGCGGTATAAACCTCTGTCTGTCCACCATTTGAATTCTTCCACATTTAATCCTGTAGGAAAATCCGGGTTATTAAATAAAGGAATTAGAGGATGGCCTGTGGAAATAAGAGCCTGATGACACCTGAATCTGTCCTATAGAACAAAGGATTGAGACAGGATATCAAAGGGGATGTGTCAAAT
The DNA here is from genome assembly GCF_905171775.1 of Rana temporaria. Classification (NCBI taxonomy): domain Eukaryota; kingdom Metazoa; phylum Chordata; class Amphibia; order Anura; family Ranidae; genus Rana; species Rana temporaria. The sequence goes on from NC_053494.1 coordinate 110,574,379, forward strand.
AAGAGAATGTCATCTGCAAACAAACCATATTTATGTATTTGATCTCTGCAGGAGACCCCTTGAATGTTTGGGTTTTGGTGTATAGCAATAGCTAAAGTTTCAATGGCTATCGCAAAGATTATAGGGGAAAGGGGGCACCCTTATCTAGTTCCTCTAGCTATGTTGAATGCCCTTGTAGGCAAATTTGCGCTTTAGGGTAAGGGTAAAGGGAGCGTAAAAGACCCAAGAAACGATCCCCAAAGCCCAATCGTTCCATAAGGGTGAATAAATAAGGCCAGGAAACCGAGTTGAAAGCCTTCTGGAGATCCAAGGCCAAAAGAAACCCCTTTTGTCTTGCGCCCCCCTCCCAGTTAGACTGGAGTATAGAGATTACATCTATGGCTCTTCTTATTTGGTCAGGACCTTGCCTACCTGGGATAAAGCCCACTTGGTCCCTATGTATATATGTTTTGATAAAAGAAGCTAAGCAGTTGGCCATAATTTTTGTCATGGTCTTGATATCATTATTTATTAAAGAGATTGGACAATAATTGTGAATTTCTTCAGGATTTTTATCGGGTTTAGAAATAATTGTTATATACGCTGTATTGAGGTGTACATCCAATGGTTCTCCCGATGTTTTAGCATTAAAAAATGTTGTTAGGTGTGGAGCCAAAATATCAGCAAAGGCCTTGTAATACGGGATGAACAATACATCAGGACCCGGAGCTGAACCTGATTTGAGATTCTTAATGACTTCCGTGAACTCCTCCACGGTGAAAGCTGTTTCTAGTAGATCTCTGTGTGATGTGTGAAGTGTCGGGATAGGAAGATCGTCTAGAAACCTAGAAATTGAGGGCCAAATCCTCAAAAGGGATACGCAGGCGGAACTGCTGTTCAGCCTGCGTATCCCTGTGCCTATCTTTGGAACTGATCCTCAGAAGCAGTTTTCCAAAGATAGGCAGAAGATCTGACATCTGTAAGACACTTACACTGTCAGATCTTAGGATGCAGTACCGCATCCGCCGCTGGGGGCATTTCGCATTGAAATGCCGCTTTGCGTATGCAAATGAGGACTTACGGAGATCCACAAAGCTTTTCAGCTTTGTTTTTTCTGCGTAAGTTTACGTTTGCATACGTAAAATTAGGGCTGCTTTTACAAGGTGTAAACTCTTTACACCTTGTAAAAACAGACCTTTTTTTCGATCGCCGCAATTTTTTTTAAATTTTGAATTTAATTTTTTGGCGCGTAACTTTTTTTTTACCCGACGCAACTTTATTGTCCCGTCGCAATCCACAAAGCCCGGCGTAACGTAACGTAATGGCCAAAGCCAGGGTGGCTTTTGCCAATTATGGCTCAGGGGGTTTAGTACACGCCCCACACTATAAAAGGCCCGCCTGCAGGGCGGCCTTGTGTAGTGTGTTGCGGCAGTTAACAGAGAACAGAGAGAGACAGAGAGAGTGTAATTTTTTGCAGGTAGATAGAGCAGGCAGGCTAGTCAGTTAATGTTACAGTGTGTAGAGGATATATATACATCCCAGGTGTTGTACATATATTTATACACTGTATAGTTTAGCTAGATCAGTTCTTCCTAATTTACTGGCAGGCAGGTGATTGTGCTATTTAAAGACGTTATCACAGGCATACTATAGACACCCAGCTATATATTTTTTTTATTTAAGCATCATTAAAATCACTGCTCCTGATGCTTAAATTAAAAAAATAAATAAATGAAAAATTCCTTTAAATATTGTACCTGCTGGGTGTCTATATTATGCCTGTGAAAACGTCTTTGAGAACCCGGGTCTTGCCCGAGGGAACATGTATCAATGAAAAAAAAGTTTTAAAAACGGTCGTTTTTTTCAGGAGTCCTGAAAAAAACGACCGTTTTTAAAACTTTTTTTCCATTGATACATGTTCCCTGGGGCAAGACCCGGTTTCTCAAAGACGTTTTCACAGGCATAATATAGACACCCAGAAGGTACAATATTTAAAGGATTTTTTTTATTTTTATTATTTAAGCATCATTGAAATCACTGCTCCTGAAAAAACGACTGTTTTTAAAACTTTTTTTCCATTGATACATGTTCCCTGGGGCAAGACCCGGGTTCTCAAAGACGTTTTACGACAATAACTTGCATATTAGGCTTTAAAATTAGCTCTTTTGAATTCGAACGTTCGAGTCACATAGATGTCAATGGGGTTCTAAATGTTCGCGCGAACGTTCGGTCCGTTCAAAGGTTCTGGTGCGAACCGAACGGGGGGGGTGTTCGGCTCATCCCTACTGACGTGTCTTCATTGTTATTAAGAGAGAAATAATCTTGTAGGGCTTCATTAATTGCCTCAACTTTAACTGAGTCAGAAAGGATTGAATCATTGAGTCTCCAAATTCCTCTTGTTCTGCTGAGAGCATTGGAGCGCAAGGACACAATTACCAAAGAATGATCCGAAAGTGTTGTATCCCTAGTATGGACACTTATGATAAAAGGGAGAACAGGTGTAGGTGTCAAGATATGATCTATTCTGGCATATGTATTATGCAGATGCAAAAAATTTGTAAAATCACGTTTTAAGGGATTTTATTCCCTCCAGGTGTCTGTAAGATTTTATGTTAAAAAGTAATTTGGCGATTTTAAGACTCTCTCTAGTTGGACGAGATAATTGGGCTCTAGGGGGTCTGGATTTATCTAAGGCCTGATCAAAAGCAACATTAGAATCTCCTTTAAGAATTATCTCGCCCTCTAGCAAGTATATCCAATAAAACTTTAAAAAAGGTAGCTTGTCCCCTATTTGGGGCATAGTAGAAAACCAAGGAGTATAGGTGCCCCTCCAAGGTTCCCTTTATTAAGATAATTCCTCCCTCAGGATCGATATACTCAAAAGTTTTCACAAATTTACAATGCTTGGAGAAAATAATTGCTACTCCCATGGTTTTGGTGATTGTGGGTAATGCGGATGTATATATTTTGGATTGTGCCGCTTTGGAAAGTGTGTCTCCTGTAGTAAGAGAACATCTATTTTTTGAGATTTTTAGTGGTCAAGGATTTTTTGTCTTTTGGTTGGAGAGTTCAGCCTCTGAACATTATGTGAGGCAAGTTTAACCACTTAACGCCCGCCGCACGACTATTTATGTCCGCAAAATGGCACGGACAGGCAGAAGGGCGTATATATATGTCCTTGCCTTCTAGCGGGTGGGGGGTCCGATCGGGACCCCCCCGCTGCGTGCGGCGGGCGGATTCCCGCGGGAAGCGATCCGGGACGACGGCGCAGCTATTCGTTTATAGCCGCTTCGTCGCGATCGCTCCCCGGAGCTTCACTGTGGCGGCGTATCGATCGAGTGATCCCTTTTATAGGGAGACTCGATCGATGACGTCAGTCCTACAGCCACACCCCCCTACAGTTGTAAACACACACTAGGTGAACCCTAACTCCTACAGCGCCCCCTGTGGTTAATTTCCAAACTGCAACTGTCATTTTCACAATAAACAATGCAATTTAAATGCATTTTTTGCTGTGAAAATGACAAATGGTCCCAAAAATGTGTCAAAATTGTCCGAAGTGTCCGCCATAATGTCGCAGTCATGAAAAAAATCGCTGATCGCCGCCAATAGTAGTAAAAAAAATTTTTATAAAAATGCAAAAAAACTATCCCCTATTTTGTAAACGCTATAAATTTTGCGCAAACCAATCGATAAACACTTATTGCATTTTTTTTTTACCAAAAATAGGTAGAAGAATACGTATCGGCCTAAACTGAGGAAAAAAAATGTTTCTATATATGTTTTTGGGGGATATTTATTATAGCAAAAAGTAAAAAATATTGCATTTTTTTAAAAATTGTCGCTCTATTTTTGTTTATAGCGCAAAAAATAAAAACCGCAGAGGTGATCAAATACCACCAAAAGAAAGCTCTATTTGTGGGGAAAAAAGGATGCCAATTTTGTTTGGGAGCCACGTCGCACGACCGCGCAATTGTCTGTTAAAGCGACGCAGTGCCGAATTGTAAAAACGCCTTTGGGCATTTAGCATTGGTCCGGGGCTTAAGTGGTTAAGAGTGGATTGTGGGGTATTAGCCATGGAAGCCAAGGTGGATGCACCCATCGTAGTCGTCCCCACTCACCCTCAGAAGTCCTCCGTCTGGGATTGATCTCAGGATCTCCTTCCGCAGGAAAGTAGGCTGCTCCAAGGATGAGACCGTCAATATATAATCTATAATACATAATCAAGCCAGGCATGCTAAGGCAATGAGATGTACAATAAAGGGAGAAAAAAGGAAGAAAGAAAGAGAAAAGATTGAGAAAGAAAAGAAAATATCCTAGCATAAAAACCAGGGTCCAGAAGAGGAGATAACCTCCCGGAGCCTTGTAACCAGAAAAAATGAGTGTCTGGCCCTAGGGGCGCAGACAACCTGTCCCTTAGAGGCCTACTGGTCTCCAAGGGAAAGGCACAGGCACATGTATGCAAACCCTCTGCAGGGCGCCCTAAAAAGAAACATTTAAAAGCGGTCAATGAGCAAAACAGCTTTGTAATCCGTAAGCTGAAAGCATTGATATGTCCCCATAACTGTAAAAGTGAAGAAAAATAACAATTGAAAACCATGCACTAGTCCTGGGGGACATGTTAGGTAATATAAGATGGAGGAACACCAGAACAAAAAAAAAATTCCCAGAGGGGAAAGTGCTTGGACTCTATGACCAGGGTAAAATTAAGGTGGAAAGATAGTAAGTTTCACTCCTTCATGTGGGACCATTGTCCTTTATTTTATTTGCTTCTCTTTGTTCCACAAATTGGATTGTGGACTAGTTGGAGTTGGACTCTTTGTTGAGTCGTGACTGCTTGGAGAAGTACATGTCTGCTTCCTGGGATATCAGCTTTAATTGAAGGAATAGCCTTTCGCCATCTTGGAAATTGGAAAATGAGTAAGATCTCCCATTTTCTGAGAACTTGACTGCAAATGGAGAGGACTATCTGTTCTTTATGTCCTTCTTTATTAGGACTGCATAACAAAGGTTTCAGAGCCCTCCTGCGCTGAATTGTAGATGGAGATAGGTCCGCAAATAATTGTATTGGATGGCCTTGGTATATCATTTGTGGGGATGCTCTAACCTGCTTCATGGCCTCCTCCTTCACTGAATAAAAATGGGGCTTAATGATAATATCCCTGGGTTTTCCATCCTTCCTAGGGGGTACTAGGGCTCTGTGAGCCCTATCTATTTCCAGACGGCTGAAGGGGGTGCTAGGAAGAATGGTTTTGAGTAGATCCTGGGCTGCAGTGGGGACATCTAGAACCATTTCAGGGAGTCCTCTGATCCTGATATTATATCTGCGGGACCTATTCTCAAGTTCATCAATTCTAGCTATAGCTACATCCAGTTGTTCTTGCACTGTGTGGATGTGGTCCATATTTTGATTGGAAGCAGCAATAGTTTCATCAATTTTGAAATTCTATAGAATCAATTCTGGACCCTAAATTTTGAAAGTCAGCTTTTAATCCTCTTGTGATTTTGCTCGTAGTTTGTGCTAGACCTTTGTCCAAGAGCTCAGAGAATTTTTTAAATAATTCTGCCATTTGATAAGGCTAATCTCTGAAGGGCTCCTGAGGCGATAGGAAAGGCTTTGTTAGCTGTATTATGCCCTAGGTAGGCAGGAGAAAAGTCTGGTATAAAACTGCTGTTGGGGGTCTCAGGGGTAGGTGAAGAGGGAATGAATACAGTACCTGAGGAGTACCATCCTGAAGTACTGAAGAGAATGAGGATGCCATAGAATGTCCAGCCTGTCTTTGTTCTGTGAGGCTGTGAAAAGATACAACTGAGAGCTGAGGTACGGCAGCCATTTTGGATTTTTTAGCCGTCATTTGAATGAAAGATTATGGCTCCAAAAGCACCTAAAATAAAAATTTAAGTATATGGGGGTGTTCCCCGGTCTCCCTTTGGTCTGCTGTAGCGTTTTGGGGAGTGTGAAATTGTTGTGAGCGCTGTTATGCGCGCCGCTGCGGAAGGCTGGGACGGAGCTCACAGCTCAGGCAGCCATCTCCTGAGCTCCGTGCATGCGCCTCCAAGTATACTTATTTTTATATATTATTAAAGATACCACTTGGGTAACATGCAGGGCTGGTGTGCGCTCTTTTCTTTGTTTTTTAAAGTATTTCCATCAAGTTTTTTCCCCCCCGACCCTCAGAGGGAAGCACCAAGAACCTGTGATCGAGGCGAGTTTTAAAGTTGTAACCTGCTGGTACTTTGTACCTGAAAACCAGATTTCTCAGCCCTCGGTTTTCAGGTCTATGGACAAGGAGGCTTAATGTTCCATACGTAGTCTTGATGTAAAGTCAAGCATCTCTGGATATGAGTTCATGCCCTAAAATGCTCCATCACCATGGTAAATATTAATAAAAAACCCAGAATAGCTTTATGCAATGCATCTTTTGAGGGGGTGCATAGACACACCCAGAATCAAATTAACGTTATGAACCCGGCGGCTACAATAGAAATTGCGACCGCTTGGAAAAATCCACTGATTGATCCAGAGGTGATGAAGCGAAAACTCACTTGTATTTGGACATATGAAAAACTGGTGTGCATACTCAGGGATACCTCTCCAAGGTTCATGAGAGTCTGGAATCTTTGGATTCAATATTGTGACTGCTTTTATGGAGCTGACCGGGAGTGGTGGCTTTCTCTCTGGCCTTTTTTTCTCCCTACATTTTTTTCAAATGTTTTTCTTTCTTAAAAATCATCCTGGGAGAAGGATGAAAAGCAGCACAGGTATTGTTCCAGGGTCTGGTTGGTGATTTCTGTTTGCCCATTCGTCTGTGGATGGTATGCAGAGGAGAAAGATAACTCAATTTCCAGGGATCCATACAAGGCTTTCCAGAATTTGGAGGTAAATTGCACCCCACGTTAGGATACGATATTGGCTGGGACTCCATGAAGCCTTATGACTTATTTAATGAAGACTTGCTCTGTTTCTGCAGCTGAGGGTGTCCCCCTCATTGGTATGAAATGGGCCATCTTTCACAATCTATCTACCACCACAAAGATGGAAGTAAAGTCCTTGGCTGGGGGAAACAATAAAATCCATTGAGATCATTCTTCACGGCCTCTCTGGGACAGGCAATGGTTTTAGCAAACCCCAGGCCATGACATTGCTGTTTTTGTTTCGGGTGCAGATGGTGCAAGATTCCACATATTCTCTACAGTTACATCCCACCAGAATGTGTGTTGCACAAGTTCAGCATTTTTCTGGACTGAGGTGGCCAGTCTGTGGACTCATTCTAACTTTTCTCCAGGTCCAACAGAGGATTTTTTAAATATGAGACGTTGCTATTCTGCTCACCAGGGTGAGGATAAAAAAACGAGAGAAATTCATCTTGGAACCGGGCAACCAAGTATGGCTATCCACTACAAACCTAAAACTAGCTTGCACTTCAAGAACATTTGGTCCAAGATTTGTGGGACCCTTCGCTGTGAAAAGGAAGATTAATTATGTAGCCTACGAGTTGGACTACTTGATTCATTCAAAATTCACCCTGTTTTTCATGTCACTTTACTAAAACCTGTTATCCCTGATCTTTTTCCAAAATGAAGAACTGGTCCACCGAAACCTGTAATAATCAACGGAGAGGAGGAGTTTGAGGTCAAAGCAATTCTGGACTGCAGAAAGAGGTACAACCAAATGCAATATTTAATTTAATGGAGATTTTACAGGCCAGAAGATAATTCATGGGAGCCTGAAAGAAATATTCGTGCCAAAAGACTCATGCAATCATTTAAGAAAACCTATGCTGGAAAACTGGCCCAGTTGGGTATCCGGGGACTGCCCTTTGGGGGTGGGGGGAAATGTCAGAAAATGCTCTGTAGAAGGAATCATGCTGCTGGTGCATGTTTGCGAGCACTTGGCACCAGATGAACTATTTAAACAGGGCTTGTAAACAGAGCCAGTGCTGTCTGATCTGCAGCGTTCCCGTGACCCCTACCTGTAACCTGCTCAGCGATCTTTTCCAGCGTTTGACCCAGCTTTCCATTGATTCTTCTTGCCTTCTGCCTGCACCTTACCCCGGCCTGTCCTTGACGTTGATCCTGCCTGCTCCTCTTGTTACCACACTGACCACCTGTTGCTGACCTGGCCTGTACTCCAACCTTTTTGGTTGTGTGAAATCACTTGTTGTAGACCATTACATGGTGACCACTGTATTGGATCCATGAAGCAAGTGAAAAATTGACGATTTACTCCCACCGTTCCAGATTTCAAAATATGGCACTTTAAGGAAGCGCTGCAAAAAAATCTCTTTGCCGCATTTCCTGGACCACTGGCTAGAGTTTGCACAGTATGAACTGGAGCTAATGGCTTGACTAAAAGCCTGTGTGTTGGGTGAGAGGGCCTTTATTACAGAATTCTAATCCTTCTCTTACAGAGAGGGGAATCCATCTGTTCCCTGACAGCATGGACTACCTCACGTTCATTAACCACTTGGCCTCTCACACCTGTTCACCAATTATGGACCAGAGCATTTTTTATGTTTCTGCTATGGACGGCACATAAAGTGCACATTTCATTCTGTAATTTGTCCTGTTTAAAATTCTGATTATGGTGTAAAGCCTTTTACAAATGAAATAAAGTGTTTTTTTTTCTTCAAAGGTTCCCAGTACAGTGTACAGGGAACAAAAATATGTATCCAATATCACATTGCTATACACTCAAGTCACAAGAAAAATATATTTTCCACATATGGTTATGCAAGCAAACATTAGAATAAAAAATGACACTTGGAGCAGTAATTCATAGAACAATTATAAGTATTCAAGGAGGGTAAACCCACGTTACAGGGAAAATGGCGCTTAAGAGCTCCAAAAAAATAAAATAAAGAAAGTCTAGAGAAGAAAACAAAAAAGGAAAATAAGGGGAGGGGGGACTGGAGACTCCCAATGTTCGAGTGGCGCTTATCAACAGAACGGCGAGACATAGCGAAATGTCCCACAAAAGGTCCGATTAGGGTTCCAACAAAGACTGATCAAAGCTAGGGGCAAAAAGGGGTCAACCCATGGTTGCGAAATTTTCAGGCGTTTCGATACACGGTCCAACAGTGTTGTTTCAATTTCACTATGAATCATAAATTGCGTTATTCTATTTTTGGTCTCCAAGAGACACAGGTTAGAGGACTTTCAGGCTTTAGTGATAGTTTGCTTGGAAGCTGTAGTCACATACAGGAGAAGTTTAAATTGAGAGGGTGTCGCTTATTCAATAAAGCTATGGTGGGGTCAGGAAGCAATGAGAGGAGACATCAAAAAGGATAGATAGCATCCAAAACACTTCAGTGTCTTGAAACCACGGGACAGGTTCACCAAATACAGTATATAGGTGTGTGCCTTCCTCCATGCAGCCCCTGAAGAAGTGCAGAGAATAAGAAGGAAGTATCTTAGTGATCCTAGCTGGGACTAGGCACCACTCATTTAGGACTTTATAGTTGGTCTTTAAAGTTAAAAAATGAACAGTAGAAGATTTAGTGGACTACTAAATATCCACCCAGTCCTCTGGCCCTATGCAAACTGCATATGGGGGAGGGATAGAGCTTTGTGTTGAATTCAAATGAGCATTTAATTTAGAGATTATACCCAGTGCCCAGTGGATCTGATGAGCATATATGCTCAAAGAGCGTTTGTGATTGTAGGCCCATTTGACCTTTATAATCAGCCAAAAAAGTGCGTTATTTGGAGATATCTGAACACTTCCCAATTTGGAAGCTGCCATTGCTCTTTAAGAGTGAACAGAGTAGGCTGTAACCAAATGACCCAAGTGATGAAGTCTTAGGCCTCGTACACACGACCGAGAAACTTGACAGAATCCATCAAGAAACTTGGTGGGAGAGCTTTTTTGCCGATCGTGTGTACGTTTTTCATCGAGCAAACTGTCGAGGAACTCGACGGGAGTCTCAATTTCCTCCTTGTGTTCCTCGTCGGGCTGGTTTTCGCCGAGAAACACGAGCGTGTGTATGCTAAGAAACCCGCGCATGCTCAGAATAAAGTATGAGACGGGAGCGCACCTTCGGTAAAAGTAGCGTTTGTAATGGAGATAACACATTTTTCACGCTGTAACAGACTGAAAAGTGCAAATCGTCTCTTACCAAACTTTTACTTAACACACAGTAACATGAGATTAGCAAAAGCAGCCCCAAGGGTTGTGCCAGTGGAATCAAACCTCCCCTGTCATTGTATGTGTTGTACGTCACCGCGTTTGAGAACAAGGAGATTTTGTCTTGACCATGTGTACGCAAAGCAAGCTTGTCGAGTTCGGAACTCGACAAGCCTAATAAGGAACTCGTCGAGGAAAATGATGTGTCTTTTCCGACGAGTTCCTCGGTCGTGTGTACGAGGCCTCAAAGTCCTTCAAATATGGGAGGAGGTTGGGGCAACTCAAGTGGGGTAAAAGAAGGGGTGGCTTAGGAAAAAGAAATAGCAGGTTGTGTGTGTTTTCAATCTATCCCATATGGCTAAATAATGAAGAGTGATTGGGTTTGAAATTGACTTGCATTCCCTGGGATGAAACCAGAGGAGATTATCGACTGCAATTGGATCACAATCCACGGCCTCCAGACTGACCCACAAAGGGGTTTATATTAACTGTATGTTATTGGGCTAAATGAGCCAACTGAGCTGCATGATAGTACTTCACAAAATGAGGAAGGCTGTCGCCTTGCAATAGGAACGCTTGAGAACTGACCTGGGCAGTTGCGGTTTAATCAAACCCCATATATATGTATTTACCCAATGTTATAGTATGCGTAAATAGTGGGGTGGGGGGACGCACAGCTACAGGGAGCCCTCTAAAAAGATATAACATCTTAGGTAGCAACATCATTTTGACTGATGTTATACAACCAAGCCTATAATGGTGACCAGCGAGTCATAAGAGAAGTTAAGTGAGTGAGCATTGGCTGCCCATTTGTATTCGCTTGAATCAATGTAGAAGGATGCAAAGTCAATTTAATATTTAGTTAATAAAGTGAGATTATGTGCTGCCCATTTAAAAGGGAAGGCAGATTGTTACTGGAGGAGAACCTGGCTAGAAAGTGTCACATTAAGAGTGTGACTTTTGTTGGTTCAAACTCAATATTGAGGTAAAGTGTGAATTCAATTAGGAAACAAGAGGATGTCATCTGGAAATAAGCATGATTTATGTTGATAGACAACCATTTCAATGCCTCTAATGTCAGAGTTGGTGCAAATCAAAGCTGCCAAGGGATCAGACCCAGAGGTATCTGGGTGTTAACAGACACAAGTCATTTACATCTGGAGCTCCATAGAGGAGAATGGAGGCCCGATTGCTAAAAAGCAGACAGCTGGACCCGATCAGACCTTTTGTGTGAAAGGGGTCTATAGGTGCCACACAATTGGGTTGATTTACTAAAGGCAAATGGAATGTTAACTTTGCAAATGTAGTTGCACTCTGCAAGGGAATGATCCCCAGCGCTCAGTGAATGAGGCAAATCTCTGACGACGTCCATCATCTAATCATGTGCAAGCAAAAATGCTTTTTTGGGTATTGGGTATTCTTTGCAAAGTGAATTTTACCATATTCATTAACCTCTGAGGAAAATTTCCTTACAGAGTACAACTTCACTTACAAATTGAACAATGTATTTGCTTTTAGTAAATCAACCCCAGTGTTTCCACAGCTGGATCTCAGTTGCCACATTTCTAATGTTTGCTGCAGGGTAAATCCTTATTTTCACCTTGAGGTTTGCAGCCTATTCCAGTGCTCTATAATATTCTAATTCCATGCCCAGTGCTATGAAAAACAAAAATTGGTGAAAAATTGCAAAGCTTTTTTACATAATATCTAGACATAAGATATACAAAAATTCATTCAAAAGATGTTGCAATATTCGTAAATAGTGGGACCTAGTGGGTAGAATCAAAAAGGGCTGCTTGAGGCCGATTGGTAATTCATACCACAGATCAAAGGGGAAAAATGGAATTGGGATTTTCGAGGCACTGATAGGGAAACAAGGTTTGTAAAAATATATGAATATTTATTTGACAATATACAAAAATACAAGGATAAAAGTCATTTGGGACAAACCCCACAAATCAGATGGGTAACAAGACCATTGTTATCTAATCGGTGGAGCCATTGATCTCGACCTGTTTCGCGGTATAAAACCGCTTCTTCAGGAGAATTTCTAGAAAATACAGGTAAGATATATAATGAAAAACAAGCAATGTATACTATAGAGTTAAACATAAAGAAGAAAATATATAATAATCAGCATTGCATTCTGCAGGAGAGTCAAGAAAACTTGCTCACCTTTACTGGCTAAAACGATCACGTGCTGGGTCGGGCAGTCCCCCTGTGGCGCACGTGGGGGATAATGCAGACGAGCTCTAAAGGGTAAGGTTAATTAATTAATTACGGTGGATATTATTGGTAGAATGGGACACCAGGTGCGAGTGGAGGACTAGTGGGTGAATGGTTGGGATAGGTGACAAAGATGGAGAAGGAGGGGGGAGGGGGGGGTTGTGTTTCTGTTCTCTTCTCCTTCCCTTCCTTCCCCTGTTCTTGTCCCTTTTCTATTTTTCACTTTATTTTATTTTATTTCAATTCAGTTTAATTTCATCATTATTATTTTTATCTTTATTATTTTCTTTTTTTCTTTTTTCCTCCTTTTTTTCCCCTTTTCTTTTCTTTTGTTCTGCTTATTCCTCTCTCCTCCTTTTTTCCTCTCTTCACCACTCTTTTCCCTTCTTCTAGTCAATAATTTCTCTTCCTTTCCTTTTCCCTCATTTTGGACCCACGGTCCCCCCCCCCCTTTTTCAACCTTGTCACTTATCCCTCACAAACCCCCCCCTCCTTCTCCATCTTTGTCACCTATCCCAACCATTCACCCATTAGTCCTCCACTCGCACCTGGTGTCCCATTCTACCAATAATATCCACCATAATTAATTAATTAACCTTACCCTTTAGAGCTTGTCTGCATTATCCCCCACGTGCGCCACCGGGGGACTGCCCGACCCAGCACGTGATCGTTTTGGCCAGTAAAGGTGAGCAAGTTTTCTTGACTCTCCTGCAGAATGCAATGCTAATTATTATATATTTTCTTCTTTATGTTTAACTCTATAGTATACATTGCTTGTTTTTCATTATATATCTTACCTGTATTTTCTAGAAATTCTCCTGAAGAAGCGGTTTTATACCGCGAAACCGGTCGAGATCAATGGCTCCGCCGATTAGATAACAATGGTCTTGTTACCCATCTGATTTGTGGGGTTTGTCCCAAATGACTTTTATCCTTGTATTTTTGTATATTGTCAAATAAATATTCATATATTTTTACAAACCTTGTTTCCCTATCAGTGCCTCGAAAATCCAAATTCCAATTTTCCCCTTTGATCTGTGGTATGAATTACCAATCGGCCTCAAGCAGCCCTACCCACTAGGTCCCACTATTTACAAATAACCGGGATGCTGGCACATCTGATTGATTTTACTAATAGCCTAATAGAGGCAATACTCTCTCTTTCCAAATGTTGCAATATTCCTTCAAATCATATAAATAATATCACATGTAAAAAAAATTAAATTTTTCATTTACTAATTATGCAAAGGTATGTTTTTTATAAGTGATATTTTTTCACATGTGATATGTTCAGTATATTCCAGTGCGCTGTCAATATAAAGATGTCATACAATGTTTTCACACCTGGACCTCAGCTGCCACATTTCTAACGTTTGCAGTAGGGTAAATACTGTTTTGTGTCTCAAAATCTGGGACCTATTCCAGTGCTCCTGGCACTGTAAATCTGCCACACAAAGTTTTTGCAGCTGTACCTCAGCTGCCAAATGTATAATGTTTGCTGCAGGGTAAATCCTGCTTTGTGTCCCAAAGTCTGAAACCTATTACAGTGCTACAGCACTGTAAAGCTGCCACACAAAGTTTCCACAGCTGGACCTCACCTGCCAAGTTCTCATGTTTGTTGCATGGGAATTCCTACTTTTCACTCTAAATTTTGTGGCCCGTTCTGGTGATCTAGCAGAAAAATATTTGTTGCTATAGTCGCTAGGATAATACACTCTAATGTTTATTACAAGATAAAACCTGACTCATCTCTTCTTCTTATATTGGGGCCTGCCCAAACTGATTATATATTGTCTAGCCACTGAACAATAATTATGGCTATTGTGGCTAGTGTCTATCAACTAATTTTTATTTTATGTTTAATATTTATTTATTAGGCAAGAGTCATTCAAAAACATCACAGAAAGAAAGATCCTGGTACAAAATGGAAGTGTGCAAAATTTGGTGCAGCTCTGCATATAAACCAACCAGCTTCCAGGTTTTATTGTCAAAGCTTTATTGAACAAGCTGAAGTTATATACAGATTGGCTACCCTGCACAGCTGCACCAAGTTCTGCTCCAGTTTTAGTAAATCTCCCCCATTGTATCAATATTTTAAGACACTATACAGAAGAAATTAAAAGAAAATAAATAAGGCTAGATAAAACAGGACTATAGGAAAATGAAATTGCTAACCAATACAGAAATTTGTTATGGTGTCATTTCCACCATAGAGTGAAAATAAAAAAGGAAATAATAAAATTTAAAGCTAAAGTAGAAGAAGAGAAAAGAGAAAGGAAAGTATTGGACATGTATTTTAATTAATAAAACCTGTCTCATCTATCCCTCATATATTGCAGCCTAATTGGGCTGTTTACATACTGTCCCGCCACTGAACAATATTTGTGGTTATTGTCTCTCAAGCAATACACTGTAATGGCTTTTGCACACAGATGTCTACCAAGCTGTTAACATATTGTCTAGTCGCTGTACAATATTTGTGACTATTTTCTCTCAGGAAATACTCTTCAATATTTTTTTCAAGCTAAAAAAGATGGGGATTTTGTTACTATCAGTTTCGAATGTCTCAGTAAAAAGAACCTGTCACAGCCCACTCTATCACAATGGATGTTGCTCATCCCTTTTGATAGCAATTAAGTTGATGAAAAAAAAATAAGGGAAAGTGTATTTTTTTTTTAAATAAAATAAATAATAATAAAAAATATATAAAGTGCTCCATCCCCCCTCACAAAGGTGAATGCATATATAAGTCCCACATGCACATGTGAAACAGCTGGTATTCTGTAAAGTATTTTAAAGTGTCACCTATGGAGATTTTTAGGTACTGTAGTTTGTTGTCATTTCACAGGCATACATAATTTTAAAGCGTGACATGTTAAGTACTTAATTTACTTGGTGTAACATTATCTTTTATATTTTACCAAACAATTGTGTATTATATTGTGTTTTTGTGCATTAAAATTCATCAAAGTATATCCCCCCCCCCATAAAAAAAAGTCTGTGAAAATAGTGTGTAACATAAAAAAAACTGCAACAACTAAAAAAAAAATTCTCTCGGCCTTTGCATTCAGAAAATATAAAATGTTTAGGGATCTAAGTATTTATTTAGTAAAAAAAAAAAAAAAAGATTTTGTGAGAAATGTCAGAATTGGCTTGGGCTGCTAGTGGTTGAGGCGCAGTTCACACTGGATGCCAATGCAGCTCCCAGCAGGGGTCCTGTGTGTCCTGGTTTATCATTTGGGCTGAATTTGGAACATAAATGGACCAGAAGATGCACAGGGCTCCTGTGCAAATTTGCTCTGGAGCCGCATTGGAGATATGTGAACTGGTTCCATAGAGAGCCCGGTCACATTCTTCTGCTATTGGATGCAGGGATTCCGCATCCAATTCGCAATAGTGTGAACCGGGCCTAAAGGATTGGTCTTTTTCCCATGCAGAATCACATTAAAATGACTCTCCCCTACTGTAAGGTACTTACAATTTTCTTTCAATGTCCCCCATAGCAAAGCCCAGCTTCTCATGCCCTTTGTTTATTAGCCCCTTGCCTGTTATTTTTGAAAATGGGCAGAAATTAGGATAAAGATGCACCCATTTTACACTTTAGTAGGGTTTGCTGCCCTAATATGAAATAATCATGAAAGAAATTGTGCGATTGTTGATTGAGGTCATTTTGCTAAAAAATGATTGCTTGATGCTCTCCTATGGTATTTTTGATGAAGTATAGTATAGCCTTTAAAAATGGATGTGTGATAATAAGGAAAACATAGTTTTGGTTCTAAAGGACGACTCATTTGGGGATTGGCATAGACTGTGTGCGCAATTGAAAATGTAAATGCCTTGTTTGAAATATATACAGTAGCTTGATATGTGCCTGCTCTCCAGTCAGATGGGAGAAATAGGACAGAAATGCTAGGAAACTGGATGAATTAAATGTGTCATCCACAGGCCCGTCAATCAATTTTTAGAACAACTAAGAGTAGTGGCACATGAAAGTATATATTTCTCTAATATTGGAAAACTATTATAGTTAAAGGAGTCTCAATTGCTGGAAAGGTTATTAAAGGGTGTGGGTACTCTATAAACACAGTCTGAGCTTTTGGGTAGACCCAGACAGCACAGGTGTGTGCTTGCAGAGACAGGGCCCCAAACCTTGGAACTGTTACCTGTTCAAGCTATACTGGAAGCGAACTGCTGCGAGATCAGGTTAAATAGGTTTACTTGTTTTGTTTCAGGCATTAAGTTTGCACCTGGTTTGGGGGAAAATGTTTGTAGTTAGAGCCAGGTAGCCTAAAATGTATTTGCTTTCATTTGTGTAACCTGTTAATAAAATTGTCTAATGTCAATTCAAACAACCAGACATGTTGTAAATTCTTTGTCGTGTGCAAGCTATCCCAGATGGTGGATTTGCAACCCTACAATGTTACTATATATATATATATATATATATATATATATATATATATATACACACAGTACAGACCAAAAGTTTGGACACACCTTCTCATTCAAAGAGTTTTCTTTATTTTCATGACTATGAAAATTGTAGATTCACACTGATGGCATCAAAACTATGAATTAACACATGTGGAATTATACATAACAAAAATGTGTGAAACAACTGAAAATATATTTCATATTCTAGGTTCTTCAAAGTAGCCACCTTTTGCAGCAGACACATCTCTAGAACTGTTAAGAGGAGACTGTGTGAATCAGGCCTTCATGGTAGAATATCTGCTAGGAAACCACTGCTAAAGAAAGGCAACTTGTTTGGGCTACAGAACACAAGGAATGGACATTAGACCAGTGGAAATCTGTGCTTTGGTCTGATAAGTCCAAACTTGAGATCTATGGTTCGAACCCCCGTGTCTTTGTGCGACGCAGAAAAGGTGAACGGATGGACTCTACATGCCTGGTTCCCACCGAAAAGCATGGAGGAGGAGGTGTGATGTGTGGGGGTGCTTTGCTGGTGACACTGTTAGGGATTTATTCAAAATTGAAAGCATACTGAACCAGCATGGCTACCACAGCATCTTGCAGCAGCATGCTATTCCATCCATCAAGACAATGACCCCAAACACACCTAAAGGCTGTGTAAGGGCTATTTGACCAAGAAGGAGAGTGATGGGGTGCTGCGCCAGGTGACTACCTCTTGAAGCTCATCAAGAGAATGCCAAGAGTGTGCAAAGCAGTAATCATAGCAAAAGGTGGCTACTTTCAAGAACCTAGAATATGAAATATATTTTCAGTTGTTTCACACTTTTTTGTTATAATTCCACATGTGTTAATTCATAGCTTTGATGCCTTCAGTGTGAATCTACAATTTTCATAGTCATGAAAATAATGAAAACTCTTTGAATGAGAAGGTGTGTCCAAACTTTTGGTCTGTACTATATATATATATATATATATATATATATATATATATATATATATATATATATATATATATTTTATGTTCACTGAACTTAGTAAATACAATAGGGTTGTATTCATTTTCAATACCCAAACACATGCAGGCTAATCCTAAACAAAATCTAAAAAAATAGCATATGACTGGATGGTTAAAGTAAACTTCACAATATTTTATTTACTAAGTTCAGTGAACAGTCCCCACTGTCTAGAGTAGACCACACTCACACTAGAAATGCTGATCCTGTGCATATATATGGAAACCTGGATCACTTAATTAAAGACAAAAAAGGAGAACCAAAGCTGTAGTGAACAATCACGAAATGTATAAAGTTGGATCTCTTTAAATTGTAACCTTGATCTGTGCAGGGCTGGTGCTGGCGGCAGTGAAGCAGATTTAGGAGTGGCAAAGATATGACATAAATAACATCATATCCCAGCTCTCCTCTTACTGGCCACCCTCTTGTGTTTCCAGGAGCCTGTGTTGAGGTGCACACAGGTCTAATATTAGGGAAGCCTGGAAATTAATTTGCCAGACTTTCGAAAAGGCAGTGCGCTGGCGTGTGCCCTAAGTTGAAAGGGTGCAGCCGCACAGGCCCAACACTATGTAATTCCCAGGCTTCCGTTAGAGCCCTGCATTGGTATGTGCAGCACGCCCAAGGTGAGGTGGAAGGGTGCAGAATAAGGTTATCACCCTTTCTTCAAGCCAAACCCGAACACTTTAGTAATGCACAGCAAATGTTTTTCTTGTAGTATGCACTATACAATTGTAAAAGACCTGGGACA
Organism: Rana temporaria; assembly: GCF_905171775.1. Lineage (NCBI taxonomy): Eukaryota > Metazoa > Chordata > Amphibia > Anura > Ranidae > Rana > Rana temporaria. The sequence goes on from NC_053494.1 coordinate 110,592,905, forward strand.
CCTTTGGGTGTTCCAGGGAGAGCAGTAACGCAATGTAGCACGCCACAGTGAATGGTGGCTGTGATCAAATTGTGTTGAGAGTGGGAGGGGCTTAAAGAGGCATGGTTAAATAGAACAGTGGACAGTGTCAGTAGAGCAGTGGATGGTGTCAGTAGGGCAGTGGACTTTGTCAGTAGAGCAGAGGATGGTGTCAGTAGAGCAGAGGACAGTGTCAGTAGGGATAATGGACAGTGTAAGTAGAGCAGTGGACAGTGTCAGTAGGGCAGTGGATCGTGTCAGTAGGACAGTGTCTGTAAAGCAGTCGATGGTATCAGTAGATCAGTGGACCTTGTCAGCATGGCAAGTATACACAATATATAAGAGCAGAACAATGTGGCCCCCCGGGGGCCCATAAGCTGCATACACCATAAAAACACAGGTCCCTGCCTCACACATTCCGGCACAGCACCATTTCAGTCTCACCTGGATGATTTGTATGGTGGGGGTGGAATTCCCCACCTCACCTCTTCCTACCACCACCAGCCTATATTTCTGCGTAATACCCTCTCTCTCACTGGACATCCCACCATCTGCATTGGAGCCTCACTGACTGAACAGGCTCTGAAGGCAGGGCCTCACTGTGGGCTGGAGAGCAGGGGGTGGGGCCTGCAGCTGTGTGTGAGGGATGGGTTTTCTGTCTTTGTTATTCACAGAGGAAGCAGGACTTTCTGCTCATTTAGTACTTAAGAAGGGTCTTGGGCAGAGTGGGCAGATTGCGAAATGCAGGGCCCGTCAGGGGAGATCTCCCCCCCCCCTTAGCCCATTGCTTTCCACGTGGGGCCTGTTTTTGTTGGGGAAGCTGAGCTATTAACCACTTAAGGACCACCTAACGCCGATATACGTTGGCAGAATGGCAAGACTTGGCACAGGCACGTACTTGTAAGAGCCCAGCCGTGGGTCGTGTGCGCTCGCGACCCGGTCTGAAGCTCCATGACCACGCCCATGGGACCCGCAGACCAGATTGCCGCCGGTGTCCCACGATCGGGTCACAGGAGCTGAAGAACGGGGAGAGGTCTGTGAAAACACACCTTCCCCGTTCTTCTGTGTGGCAGTGTCACTAATCGTCTGTTCCCTGTTATAGGAAACGACGATCAGTGGCGTCACACCTACAGCCACGCCCGCCTACAGTAAGAATCACTCTCTTAGGGCACACTTAACCCCTTAGCGCCCCCTAGTGGTTAACCCCTTCACTGCCATTGTCATTTTCACAGTAAACAGTGCATTTTTATAGCACTTGTCGCTGTGAAAATGACAATGGTCCCAAAAATTGGTCAAAAGTGTCCGATGTGTCTGCCATAATGTTGCAGTCACGGAAAAAAACGCTGATCGCCGTCATTACTAGTAAAAAATAATTATTAACCTTCTGAGCGGTATTCCCGTGTGTGTCTCGGGGCGAGATTTTTAGGCTACGATCGGTAACCCCGAGACACACACGGGTTTGCTTCGCTAGATGCAGGAAGAGGTTTCTTACCTTTTTCCCTGCGATCCAGCGATGTCAGCGATGTCTTTCCCCAGTGCACGGCGGCCGGATGTCCGCCCGATGCACTGTGTTCCTCTGATTCCCTTCCCTGCGAGCGTCGCGACGCAGGGGGGCGGAACGGGGGGGGGAACGGCGCGAAATTCAAAAAATATAAATAACACATAGTAAAACACACTGACACAATTGGCTAAAAATTAAAAATAAATTACAGTGACCTTTGATTGCCCCCCAGTGCATTCCCCAGTGCCCTGTCTGCAGATTGACTGTACCTGTACTGTACCTGTGTCTGCAAACTGCACAGCGATCATGGCAAAGCGCACCTGTACATCAAAATCGCTATGCGACCTGCTGCAAAACAGCGACAGCGATACGGAATCACTTGCGGAGGAGCTGAGTGACAGCGACGCATGGCAAAGTTCGTCATCAGACGCAGAAAGTGATATAAGCGACGATCCTGTGCCCAGCGATGTGCGGACTTGGTGCGCAATTGATTGCGGTGATGACCACGTAGCGCCCCCAAGATTTCCATTTACAGGAGCACCTGGGATAAAAGTGGACGTTGATGACAATCCCCTGGAATACCTCCAACTTTTTCTGACCGCTGAAGTGATCGACAAAATAGTTATTGAGACAAATCGATACCAAGAACAAGAAGCTGCGACTCCTCAGCGATTTTCAAGGCGCAGAAAATGGGAGCCTGTAACCAGCGAGGACATTTGGAAGTTTTTGGGCCTCATTATTTTACAGGGAGTGGTGGGGAAACCCCTGCAAAAATGGTACTGGTCCACGAACAAATTATTGGCCACGCCTTTTTTTGGATCCGTGATGTCGGAGTACAGATTTTCATTGATCATGAAATATTTGCACTTTGCAAATAATGAGGACTTTGATGAGCATTCTCATCCAGCTCCAAAGCTGAAAAAAATTTGGGAGGTTTACCAGCTTATTTTGCAGAACTTCCAGCGGACCTATATTCCTGAGCGCAACGTTACCATCGATGAAAGTCTCATGGCCTACAAAGGTCGGCTCAGCTGGATACAGTTCATCGCATCAAAGCGAGCTCGCTTTGGTATAAAAACTTTTATGCTGTGTGAATCCAGCTCTGGATATATTTGGAACTCAGTCGTATACACTGGGAAAGGGACCAAGTTCTGCGAGCGATTCAGCGATTTTGGGATGGCAACCGCTTCAGTTCTGTCATTGATGGAGCCCTTGCTCAACCAGGGCTATTGTGTCACCACAGACAATTTTTATACCTCCCCAGAACTGTACGAGTTCCTTATCCAAAATAAGACCGACGCTTATGGAACCGTGAGGCCTAACCGGCGTAACATGCCGTCAGCATTTCCCAGCAAAAGGCTTGGGAAAGGAGAAGTAGCTGCATGGCAAAAAGGGAAAATGTTGGCACTGAAGTGGCGGGACAAAAAAGACGTTTCCCTTATGAGCACAGTCCATAACACCTCGACCGTCATGGTGCATACCAAAGGTGGCAAGGATATTATGAAGCCACAAGTTGTGTTGGACTACAACCACACGATGGGAGGTGTGGACAGGGCTGACCAGGCCATGACTTTTTACCCTGCGATGAGGAAGCAGCAGAAAAAGTACTATAAAAAAAATTTCCGACATCTTGTCGAACAATGTCTCTGGAATTCCTTCATCCTGATGAAAAAAAAAAGTGACAGGCCTATAGCCCATTCAGACTTTGTGTGGAAGGTGGCAGAACAAATCTTTCTGAAGCACCAAACGCCAATGGCGGTAAACCGATCTGGACGTCGGGCTTCTGGTGTAGTGAACCCTGAAAGACTGACCGGTCGTCATTTTTTGGACCACATTCCACCTACTGAAAAAAAACAGCACCCACAAGGATGTGTGTGGTTTGCTGCTCCAAACGCGACGAAAACGAAAGAAAAATCCGTAAAGAAACGCGTTTCTATTGTGCCGACTGCAACGTTGGACTTTGCGCTGTACCCTGCTTTAAAATGTTTCATACCCGAGACGTTTACTGAATAATTATTTTGCACCCTTGTTTGACCCCCCAAAAAATCAGAGTATCTGAATATATTATTTGTTAAGATTTATTGAATAAAAAGTATTGTTATTATTAAATTATTACTTGTTATTATTTATTATATTATAATTTATGATTTTGTGTTTCAAACTTCATCATAGTCTACTAGAGACTCTGGTTTGGACAGATTTAGGTGAGTTATTCCTAAGAATTACAGGCCTGCAATCTAAAACGCCAAATTTCCATGCAAAATAATGGTACCGCTTTCAGCACCTTTTTTCAGAAAGAATCATACCGCCAGGGAGGTTAATAAAAATGCCATAAAACTATCCCCTATTTTGTAAACGCTATAACTTTTGCGCAAACCAATCAATAAACGCTTATTGCGATTTTTCGTTACCAAAAATAAGTAGAAGAATATGTATCGGCCTAAAATGAGGAAAAAAAAATATATATATTTTTTGGGGATATTTATTACAGCAAAAAGTAAAAAATATTGCATTTTTTTCAAAATTGTCTCTCTATTTTTGTTTATAGCGCAAAAAATAAAAACCGAAGAGGTGATCAAATACCACCAAAAGAAAGCTCTATTTGTGGGAAACAAAAGGACGCCAATTTTGTTTGGGAGCCACATCGCATGACCGCACAATTGTCAGTTAAAGTGATGCAGTGCGGAATCGCAAAAAGGGGCAAGGTCCTTAACCTGCATAATGGTCCGGGTCTTAAGTGGTTAAAGTAGGGGTCTGGAGCTGTTACAATAGCACCTACACTTCAGCCAATGGACTGGGCTGTCACCGCTGGCCTCATTCCCCTCTCCCCTGCTACAAGTGAAGTGTGTGGAGCAGCTCCAGTGAGCTACAGGTCTTCAAGTTGCAGCCAATGCCAGGAGGATGTTTAATTACAGACTGCAAAGTGGTGAGAGGCCAAGCACCACAACTTTTTTACACATTCCACAGACTTCATGGTGGTGAGAGTCTACAGGCTACAACTTCCTCATCCATTCCTTAAAAGGACAGTGTTGCCTTGCGATAAAATTCAGGTATTAAGGCCTTATGACCAGTTGGCGTGGTTGGCGTGGTTTTGAGAGACTGAGGGACCTTTTAGCTTCCAGTATCACCCCTTTTAGTCAGACCTTCCTAGATTCAGGGTTCAGGTACAAAGACAGTTTAAGAGGTCCTCTCATTTTTTGTGGTGTTGTACAAAACTTTTCTTTCTCTATACATATTGGTATTGCCATTCTGTATGTCGACGTGTGGGGAGTATTTCCCAAGATAAAACCTTTCTTTAGCTTTGGTGTGTCAGAAGGTGTGGCTTTGCCAGAAAGGTCATTGTCATCCAGAATCAGGGAACCCATCCACCAGTGGCTTCTTTGGAGGTAAACACTTCATAAACAATGTTAAATCTATATTTTTTTTTCCAAAAGGATTGTTTATTTTTTTAGCATATTTTTAATTTGGTATTTATGATTCTCATTTTGCACCTTTGTATGATATGTGTGTATGCTAGAAAGAAAATACTGACAATGGTGATTATCTTGTAAATGTAAAAAATTAAGGAATACCACCAAAAATCTCCAGAAAGTGTTGCCTGTCGTTTTTGTACCCTTTTGATCTACTTATTACATAATGGCAGGGAAATATACCTGTTAACTTCAGATATCTTGCATGCTTTTCTTATTTTTTCTTAGCCCTGGTTCACACTGGGTACGATTTGGAACGATTTGTCAAATCGCATCTCAAATCGGCGGCAATTGTCGGCAATGGCACTGTCCTAATCAGTGCGACGCCGCATCTGCGATTTCAAAAAGTAGTTCCTGTACTACTTTTTGCGATTTCGGGCCGTGATTTACATTAAATTGTGGCCGAAATCGCGGCAAAATCGCGGCAAAATCGCGGTAAAATCGCACATTTTACCGCGATTTTGAATTCGCAGCAGTGTGAACCTAGGCTTAATGCTTATTCTGACAGAAATGAGGATGCATTAGAGTTTATGATCCCATTCAAATTTTCAGTATTTCTACATAAATAGGAACTAGAATGTGGTCTGATTTTTATGCAAGTCCTAATACTAGAAAATGAAAAAAACATAAAAAAAAGAGCCATAAACATAATACTCTATTTACTGAAGAAAAAAATCCCAATTCGCTGTACATTTTTTGTGTGTGTCAAAGATATGTGTGAACCTTTATTTTTACTAACTGGTGTGCCTTTATTGACCAGCAATAACTGCAACTAAGCATACTATCTGTTGACCAGTCCTGCACCTTAGCTTGGGGACATTTTCTTTTTATGTTTCTTTATATAGCACAGCTTCAACGCTGATATGTTGGTGGGCTTCCCCACATGAATTGCCTACTTCAGGTCATTTCACAACATTTTTACAGAATTAGGGTAGGGACTAAGCCAATCTAAAACATGACCTTTATTCTGCCTTATCTATTCTTTGATAAGTGGACATGTGTTTTTAAAAGTTAGTTCACCTTTTCCATAAACTGACCAATGCAGATAAGAGGCCCCAGTAGCCTAAAATAAACGGTGCCGTTTGAAAAAATACTGTTTAATGTATATGCAATACCTGTAGGCCTTTTCTGGCACTCATGAAGCCCGGTCAATATACTCATAGGCCCGGATTCACAAAGCACTTGCGCCGACGTATCTCAAGATATGCCGCGTAAGTGCAAATATGCGCCGTCGTATCTGTGCGCCTGACCCACAAACTAAGATACGCCTAAAAACAGGCTTCAACCCGCCGACGTAACTTGCCTATGCCGGCGTAGCGTGGGCGCACATTTAGGCTGGACGCATGTGGCGCTCCCATTGTTTAGCCATCCAAATATGCAAATGAGGAAAATACGGCGATTCACAAACGTACGTGCGCCCGACGCAGGCTATGCGATGTGCGCGTAATTTGTACGTCCGGCGTAAAGTTAAGCCCCATAAAGCAGGTGTAACCCAGCAGCAGACATGCAAAGGTCTGCACCAGGGAACTCAAGCCGGCGTATTTTACGTTGTTTACGATGGACATGTGTCTGGCTGGGCGTAGGTTGCGTTCACGCCGTAGGCAGTGATCCGGCGTAGTTTAGGCAGTTGTTCCGACGTGGTTATGAGCATGCGCAGAGGGATGCTTCCTCGTCTCGGCGCATGCGCAGTTGGTGATACGTATCTGTCTGGCGCTCGGCCCATCATTTGCATGGGGTCACACCTCATTTGCATGGCTCACGCCCACTTCCACCTATGCCGACTTACGCCTTTGAAACCCATCGCAGTTTTGGGAGCACTGGCTTTGTGAATTCCATGCTTGCCTTTCTGCGCTGCGTCGGCGTAGCGTATATTATTTGCGCTACGGCGGCGTAATGTGCGCCCGCTCTCTGTGAATCTGGGCCATAATGTATACATTTCTATATCCTGGATAAAACCCAGGGCACATCAGTTCTTGGGTGCTCACCCCCAGCATCACAAGAGTGAGCACACTGATTAAAAAAGCTGCACAGAAAAGACGCTCCAGTTACACATTACTACTGGGATATTCACCCTGCCTTAGCTCCTTTCCATCACATACACTGGACTACAGCAAAATAAACACTGAACCTCCTTTGAGGACAACTAAAGAGAAGAAGGCTCAGCTGCCATTTCCCTGTAGCAGATGTCCTGGAAAATAAGCCAGGATATAGGAATGTTGGAACATTGGAGTATTTTGGCCAGGCTTAATGATGACAGGTCTACAGGTATGACATTTGCAATAAAGAATATTTGAAATGATGTATTTTAACAACTTAGTGGCCGCCCCAAGTACATTTTCTGTGGCAGGGTGGCCGCTCTGTGATAGATCACATACCTAGTACATGATCTGAGACTTCTGGTTCTGGGGTGTGTTCCCGCTGTGATTGGAGCCAGTGGGAGCCAACTGGGTCCCACCAATTGTTCGGAAAAAAAGCATAACGGCGGCCTGCCTTTGTAAACAAGACAGACCATAATTCTGTCAGTAGGGAAGGTAGTGATCCTGGTTTTCTGCAAAATAGGATCTTTGTCTTCCCATAGTACAATCACCTCCCCCCCAGTAAGCAAGCACATTTTAGGCACACATTTAACACTTTTAATCGCCCCTGATGTTAACCCCTTCCCTGCCAGTGCCATTAGTACAGGGAGAGTGCAGATTTTTAGCACTGATCACTGTATTTGTGACACTGGTTCACGAAAAAGTGTCACTTAGTGTCCGATTTGTCCACCGCAATGTTGCAGTCCTACTATATGTCTCTGATCGTCGCAATTACTAGTAAAAAAATTCTATAAATATATCCCATAGTTTGTAGACGCTATAACGTGATTGCGCAAATCAATCAATATTTTTACCAAGAATATGTAGCAGAATAGATATTAGCCTAAATCAATAAAATTCAATTTTTTTACATTTTATTTTATTGGATATGTTTTATAGCAGAAAGAAAAAATATAGTTGGCCTAGTCAGAAAAAGGGATAAATCTTTCGGAGCTAAAATGATTAAACTACTGTGACCCCCTTGTCTGCATAGGCCAGTTTATGTAAAAGATTACCTTAGCTTTCAAAATTCTCTTGAGTTTCGATGCATGAATGGATGGGTTCATAGTTCCATCAATCATAGCAAGACATCCTGTTCCAAAGGCAGTGATGTAGTGTTATACCATAATATTGCAACCACTCTGTTTCACAGATGGAAGAAGATTTTGAAATGTAGTGCAGCGTTTACCTTTTACCAAAAAATAGCAATTTTGACTTACCCTTTAATTCCTTATCTTGGGGTACAGTACAGGATAAAGGACACAGGACTTGTATTCATCGATCATGAACTGTACACAGGCTATCTTCAGGTGATTACCACTGGCAAAAAAATTAAGTTTACTCAGGGCTTTTTTTCTCAGAAAATAGGTGCAGGAACTTAACCACAACCCGTTAAGATTTCGCAAACAGTAGAAGGGTCTTAAAGGGGCATTCCCCCAAGTTCCCCCTGAAAAAAAGCCCTGAGTTTACTTATATAACTCTGCCCACTTCATTAACCTCCCTGGCGGTATGATTCTGTCTGGAATTACGTACCAAAAGCGGTACATTTATTTTGCAAGGAAATTGGCGTTTTATACTGTAGGCCTGTAATTTTTAGAAATAACTCACTTAAATCTGACCAAGCAAGAGTCTTGTAGGCATCCCGGGTATGATTTTTTTTTTTAAAACAAAATTATAAATTATAATATAATAAATAATTATAAATAATTATAACAAATAATAATATAATTATAATAAAAATTATTCAATAATGTAATCAACTCAAAATCACTGAAATTTGCAGTTGCAGAATTGTCGCTGTCATTATTTTATTTTTTTTATGACGAATTTCCCAGCAAATCGCTATCGCACATTTCTGCAAGTGATTATAATTTATTATCGCTGTTTTCTAGCTGATCTAAAACCATTTTTGACATAAAGGGACACTTTTGGACAATCTACAGTTTTTAGGCAGAAATGACATTTTTTATTATATAAAAGTACATGTAGGACACTGGACAGACCACTAGGGACAAGGGGGGTGTGTATTTTTTACATACAGTACTGTAATCTATAAGATTACAGTATACTGTATGTAATGTGTTTGTTTACTTTTTTGAATTTGGCGCCATTCTCCGTCCCCGTGCGTCGTAACGTCGCAGGGAACGGAGATTGGCGTCACACGGGGACTGTGAATCGAGCGAGGAGGTCCCGCTCGCTCACACAGCGGGTGGCATCGCTGGATCCAGGGACAAGGTGAGTAAACCAAGCCTGTGGATCCAGCGAAAGGTAAGCCCGTCCAGCCCGAGCGTGACTCGGGTTTGCCGATCCTAACATGTAAAACCAACCCCGAGTCACGCTCGGGTTTACCGTCAGGGGGGTTAAAATTCTTTTTTTTTTTTTTAGCAAACAATAAGAAGTGGTCAAGACACAGGGGAAATTATTCCTGTGTCCTGTATTGTCCTGTACTGTAATCCAAGATAACCTACATAAGGATTTTAAATTGTACAATACAGGAAACAGGACTTGAATTTGTAAACCATGGGATGTACCAAAGCAGTAAACGAATGCCTTGTACACACGGCTGGATTTTC